>NW_018405793.1:220204-244781 GCF_002113885.1 Mizuhopecten yessoensis
GACTGTGGTGGCCATGTTGGATTTCTGATCGACCCGAAAAATAACAACACTTTGTCAGGACCATGAGGCGATCATTCCTACCAACTTTTAGTTCAATCGGCCCAGCAGAACTTGACTTTAAGTTTGAAGTGTAAAATGTTAACGGACGACGGACGACGACGGACGAAAACGGATAGCAATAGGTCACTTGAGCTAAAGCTCAGGTGACCTAAAAAGCTGGAGAAATTGGAAAAAGGAGATGTTGTTTGTGCTTGCTTTTGTATAAACAAAAGGCCCTATGGCCTTGCTTACCTGGTATTAATCTTACACTTGTACCCTTAAAAGTTGACTAAATATAGGTACAGGCAGAATTTCACTATCTAGCAAAGTTGACCCCTCTGACCTTGAAAGTCTTAATAAGGTCATTAAATTGAACCAACTTTATAGCCATTCATCTCAGCATGCAACTTGCCAAACATCACCACCCAAGACCTTTTGTTTACTGAAATTAGGTTGTTTTTATGTTTATACACTTTGACTAGATGTGACCTTGAAAATGGGTCAAGGTCATTCACAAAAAAAAAATGACAGCAATTAATCTGAGCAAGAACCTTTGGTCTTTTGGTTATTCATAAGAAGTTGTTTGTATGGTTGTTTTAGATCCATGTGACCTTGAAAATGGATGAACTTCATTCATTTGAGCAAAGCTGGTAACCCTTCATCCCTGCATGCTACTGGCCAAATATCATAATCCCAGCCATTTTGTATATTCAGAAGTCTTTTTTTTTAAAAACATATTTGACACCTGTGACCTTGAATATGGGCGAACATAACTTTTTAATAAATTTGGTAACCCTTTATTCCAGCATGTTATTTGCAAACTATCAGAAGCCTAGCAATTTAGGTTATACCGAAGAAATCATTGAAAGATTTTTTACTTGTTTGACCCCTGTGACCTTGAATATACGTCAAGGTCATAAATTTGAACAAACTTGGCAGCCATTCAAAACAGCATGGGACAAGCAAAATATCATCACCCTGGTTCTTTTGGTTATTTAGAAGAAAAGATTTGATTTTTGTTTTTTAAACTAATCGACTCCTGTGAACTACAAGTCAAGGGCATTCATTTGAACGAACTTGGTAGCTCTTCAACCCAGCATTTTACTGGCAAAATATCATTATCCTGAACCTTTTGGTTATTCAGAAGAAGTTTTTGAAAGTTTTAAGACAATTGACCCATATGAACTTGATTATGTCTAGGTCATTCCTTTGAACAAACTTGGTAGCTCTTCAGCCAAGCATGTGATCAGCCAAATATCATTACACTAGGCCTTTTGGTTATTCAGAAAAAGTTGTTTGAAACTTTTTATTTATACAAATGACCCCTGTGACCTTGAATATGAGTCAAGGCCTTTCATTTGAACAAACTTGGAAGCCCTTCTTCCATGCATGCTACTGGCTCAATATCTTCACCCTAGGCCTTTTGGTTAATCAGAAGAAGTTGTTTAAAATAACAAGAGATCAAAGAGAGATCCTGACGCCAACCATCGTACCGTCTTTATAAGTTCTGTCAATTTGATCTTTTCTCTTCTTTTCTCTTATTTGTTTTATCAGTTTACTTGGAAACCATCTTGTTCTGATCGGTCTCAAAAGTAAATATGCACAATTAAGGATTGTGTAACACTTGTATCATCTTAAGTTCATGGTTAAGTACCTCGCAGCGTGTGTTGAGACCCTGCTCCTGGAGACGAGACCAGATGCTTTGTAGGCGACCTGCATGCTCTGGATGGTTGGCATTATTGCCACAAGTGCATTCATGCTTTTGCATGATAGAGTCATATGCTAACCCTGTCAATGTGAAGAGCAACATGTTAGATACATTAGAAATATATTGTTCTGATCAGTCTGGGAACGTTTCTGACATCTCTAAAGATTAGATTCATGAAATGGAGATCACTTTTTCCATATGTATACACAAGCAATATAAACTGGGCAGATGTATTCATCTGAACATTTAGATACAACAACGAAGGTTATGATAAGGGGAAAAACTTGATCTGTACATGTTGGGTAGTAGTAAATATCACCAATGGCCACAGTAAATATTACCCATGACCACAGATAATATCACCAATGGCCACAGTAAATATCACCAATGGCCACAGTAAATATCACCAATGGCCACAGTGAATATCACCAATGGCCACATTTAATATCACCAATGGCCGCAGTAAATATCACCCATGACCACAGTAAATATAACCCATGACCACAATAAACATCACCCATGGCCGCAGTAAATATCACCCATGGCCACAGTAAATATCACCAATGGCCACAGTAAATATCACCAATGGCCACAGTGAATATCACCAATGGCCACAGTAAATATCACCAATGGCCACAGTAAATATCACTCATGGCCACTGTAAATATCACCAAAGGCCACATTGAATATCACCCATGACCACAGTTAATATCACCCATAGCCACAGTGAATATCACTCATGGCCACAGTGAATATTACCAATGGCCACAGTTGATATCACCCATGTCCACAGTAAATTTCATCCATGGCCACAGTAAATTTCATTCAAAATAAATGTCTATCTCACACATTAGAAAATTGTGTCTTTGATGGAAAAATTATATTGTGA
Organism: Mizuhopecten yessoensis; assembly: GCF_002113885.1. NCBI lineage: Eukaryota > Metazoa > Mollusca > Bivalvia > Pectinida > Pectinidae > Mizuhopecten > Mizuhopecten yessoensis. The sequence continues at coordinate 222,841 of NW_018405793.1, forward strand.
ATACCAAACATATATGATACAAAAACTCTACACAAATGATGTTCCTAAAAGCCCATTACAGCTTGCAATTGTGTTTAATCGTTATTTCTCGACTTGCCGAATTATCCTGAATTAGTAAATATTATATATATATGAGATTCATTTGCAGGTGCGCCTCGGGTGACAATGGGTTTTCTCGGGTTGACAATATTCACTGTCACCTGCTAATGAATGTCATAACTATTTTGTTACACCAAAAGTCTTTGTAGCTCAGAAACGGCAGCCAACCTCGATAATGACATCTTGTTTGTTGATAGTCTGCTGTTTACAATCGCTATCGCACCGGTGCTTGATAAAATTGGCTGTTGCCGTCAAACGTTCTTGTGACCATCACGGTGGGGAAACGAAGCGGTGAACGCACATTTATCGTGCATGTGATATTTTTCACTGTCTCATGGCAATATCACCCGCGCCCCTTAAAACCAATGTATTTTCGGAGTGTGACAGAGATTTTTGTTTAATTTTCTCCAAACCAATCAAAATGCTAGAAATTCACTTGAGGTGTAACAACAGAGATTATGAAAAGCTACACTCTTTACAGGCTTTGCCTTTTCATATTAGCAGATGCTACTTTGTACATAAGCAGATAACAATGGACGGCTGGGATTTTCTATACATACCTGTTGTAAAATTGTATCTAACAGGGCTGGACTCAGAGGGCTGCTGAGGGGGCATTGAGAAGGTGACAAGGGGGCTAGACTGTGTGCGTGCGAGCGGGCGGTGGTGTGAGGGTCCCTTGTGACGTGGTCGAACAGCCTCTCGGTGGTGAGCAGGGAATGTTTCTCGATCTGGTGTCTTCTCCATACTCGAGGAGTCATCCATTTTGTTGTCTTTGATGACAATACATTCATTTTGTTCCCTCGTTTCACGCATCTCCTTAAAACCAGAAAATATATATTGTAATTTTATTAAGAACAACAGAAATTCATATTGTTTAAATTTGATTAATTGGGTCCACATCCATCCAAATTGTAAAATCACAAATTTAACCAAGAGGCCAAACGGGCCTGTATCACTCACCTGGAATTAATCTCACAATATTGATCTTAAATTGAACAAAGGTAAAACAAAATACAGGAGGCCCAGAGACTTAAGAATCTTCCAGACTAAATGAAACTTTATATTGCTCTATCCCAGCATGCTACTGGTAAAAATACATCACCCTGAGTCTCCTGGTATTGTAGGAGAAGCTGTTTAAAGATATTTACATATTTGACCCCTGTGACCTTGAAAGTAGGTTATGTTCATTCATTTAGCGAAAAGTTATAGCACTCTGTCCTCAGGTACCTACTTGCCAAGAATCCTTACTTTGGGTCTCCCGGTTATTCTGAAGAAGTTGTTGGGACGCGACTGGATGGGACGGGACGGAATGGACGGGACGCACATGGGCAACACTATATGAATCCCCATTTTATGGCAGGAGCATAAACAATCTCTCATTATATACATTTGTACACACTTATATCTAGACTGCATTTGTGTCTGTTTTTGATATATCTATAAATACCTGTTGTAGTTTGGCCTCTGTTTCCTCATCCACATTTTCCATGTGAGTTTTGCTGTTGGCTCGCTGTAAAACCGCTTGGCGTATGTGTTGCTTTACAAACATCTTCTCTTTCATCTTCTTCTCCTGCTGCTGTTGTTGCTGTTGTTGTTGCTGTTGTTGTTGCTGCTGCTGCTGCAGAATATGCTGCTGTAGGTAAGGATGGCCCAAGGGTAAAGGTGCGGACTGTGTTCGCCCCAATTTTTTGTGCCTAAAATAAGACAGTTGAGAAATGTGAGATTTCATTACAGCAAGGTAACAGATGGTTTGAAAAGCCACCAGAGTAATGTTTTGGAGGTAATGTTCTGTCCATTAACAGATTCTGCTCTTTATCATTTTTTGATTTGTGGCTCTGATTTCTGATCTCTGTATATATGGTGGCTCTGATTTCTGATCTCTGTATATGTGGTGGCTCTGATTTCTGATCTCTGTATATGTGGTGGCTCTGATTTCTTATCTCTGTATATGTGGTGGCTCTGATTTCTTATCTCTGTATGTGTGGTGGCTCTGATTTCTGATCTCTGTATATGTGGTGGCTCTGATTTCTGATCTCTGTATATGTGGTGGCTCTGACTATGTATATGTCAGCTCTGATTATAGTGGTCCTGATAATGCATATATGTATACCTTTATATATGAAGGCCCTGTCTAAGTATATACATACCTATGTATTTGTGCCTGGTGAGACTCGGAGGCGGCACTACCAGGTGGGATCGCTGCCCCAGGAATGGCAGTGTAGGGGCTAGCCCCCATAGGCATCTGTTGCAGTTTGCCCTGACTTTGGCTGCGTGCTTCCTCTAATACTTTTACGTGTGCAGATATGTATGTTGGATTTGATTGGGGATTAAATTCTCCATCTATAGCTGAAACAGCAAATTTCAATACATTTAAATAAACATTCACCAAGAGGCCCAATGAGCCTGCATCTTTCACCTGGTATTAATCTAAAACTTGTAACATTTAAATTGGACTTAAATAAAGCTACATGCAAAATATCAGTGTCTTGACTCAAAGTCTTTCAAAAGACCATGCTAAAAGATTTAAACACATTTGACACCTGTGACCATGAAAGTCTAACAAGGTCATTAAGTTGAACAAACTTTATAGCTCTTCATCCCAAATATCACTACCCTAGACCTTTTTGTTAATTGAGATGAGGTCATTTAATAGTTCATACACATTTGACCATAAGTGACCTTGAAAGTAGGTAAAAGTCATTCACATGAACAAACTTGATATCTCTTCATCTGAGCAGGCTACTGGTCAAATATCATGACACTAATCTTTTTGGTTATTCAGAAACTGGTGTTTTTTTTAACATATTTGACCCTTGTGACTATTATTCAGAAGAAGTTGTTTAAAGCTTCTGCCAGGTGAGCTAAAAATTGGACACACTTTTAGGAGCAACATTCAATATATCACTGAACTAAAACAAGAGACCAAGTGGGACTGAATCACTCACCTGGTATTAAAACTCACACCAGTAACCTTCAAATTGAACCAAGGGCAAACACATTTGAAAGGGCTAAATAAGCGACAGGCCAAATATCACCATCCTGGGCCTTTCCCTTCAGATATTTTTAAACACTTGATCCCTGTGACCTTAAATGTTGGTGAAGGTAATATATGTGAATAAACTTTATAGCACTTCATCCTAGCATACTACTATCATTGCCCTTAGCATACAAGCAGGCATCTATCATGACCCTGGACATCCAAGCATGCTACTAGCATTGCCCTAGGCATCCTAGCATGCTACTATCATTGCCCTAGGCATCCTAGCATGCTGCTATTATTGCCCTGGGCATCCTAATATGCTACTATCATTACCCAGGACATCCTAGCATGCTACTATCATTACCCTGGACATCCTAGCATGCTACTATCATTGCCCTAGGCATCCTAGCATGCTACTATCATTGCCCTAGGCATCCTAGCAGGCATCTATCATGACCCTGGACATCCTAGCATGCTACTATCATTGCCCTAGGCATCCTAGCATGCTACTATCATTGCCCTAGGCATCCTAGCAGGCTTCTATCATGACCCTGGACATCCTAGCATGCTACTATCATTGCCCTAGGCATCCTAGCATGCGACTATCATTGCCCTAGGCATCCTAGCAGGCTTCTATCATGGCCCTGGACATCCTAGCATTTTACTATCATTGCCCTAGGCATCCTAGCATGCTACTACCATTGGCATGCTAATCCGCTGATGACCTTCTCCGAGCCCTGGGCATCATAGCATGCCACTTTCATTGTCCTGGGCATCCTAACATGCTACTTTCATTGCCCTGGGCATCCTAGCATGCTACTATTATTGCCCTGGGCATCCTAGCATGCTACTAGCATTGTCCTGGGCATCCTAACATGCTACTAGCATTACCCTGGGTATCCTAGCATGCTACTATCATTACCCTCGGCATCCTAGCATGCTACTACCATTGCCCTAGGCATCCTAGCATGCTACTATTATTGCCCTGGGTATCCTAGCATGCTACTATCATTGCCCTGGGCATCCAAGAAGGCTTCTATCATTACCCTGGGTATCCTAGCATGCTACTATCATTACCCTGGGCATCCTAGCATGCTACTGTCATTGCCCTGGGCATCCTAGCATGCTACTATTATTGCCCTGGGTATCCTAGCATGCTACTATCATTGCCCTGGGCATCTTAGCATGCTACTAGCATTGCCCTTGTCATCCTAGCATGCTACTATCATTGCCCTGGGCATCCTAGCATGCTACTATCATTGCCCTGGGCATCCTATATTAGTATGCTACTATTATTGCCCTGGGTATCCTAGTATGCTGCTATCATTACCCTCGGCATCATAGCATGCTACTATCATTACCCTCGGCATCATAGCATGCTACTACCATTGCCCTAGGCATCCTAGCATGCTACTATCATTGCCTTTGTCATCCTAGCATGCTACTATTATTGCCCTGGGTATCCTAGTATGCTGCTATCATTACCCTCGGCATCATAGCATGCTACTATCATTACCCTCGGCATCATAGCATGCTACTACCATTGCCCTAGGCATCCTAGCATGCTACTATCATTGCCTTTGTCATCCTAGCATGCTACTATTATTGCCCTGGGTATCCTAGTATGCTGCTATCATTACCCTCGGCATCATAGCATGCTACTATCATTGCCCTCGGCATCATAGCATGCTACTACCATTGCCCTAGGCATCCTAGCATGCTACTATCATTGCCTTTGTCATCCTAGCATGCTACTATTATTGCCCTGGGTATCCTAGTATGCTGCTATCATTACCCTCGGCATCATAGCATGCTACTATCATTGCCCTGGGCATCCTAGCATGCTACTATCATTGCCCTGGGCATCCTAGTATGCTGCTATCATTGCCCGGGGCATCCTAGCATGCTACTATCATTGCCCTGGGCATTAAGTTTTAAACAAAAATGACCTCTGAAGATTTTTACACCTTTGACCCCTGTTACCTTGGTTGTTTGATATTTTCATTCTTTTCAAAAAATTAATAGAGGATCATCTCAGCGTGCTACTTGACAGATATCATCACCCTGGGTCGTTTGGGAATGGAGAAGAAAGTTGTTTGAAGATTTAAACATTTTTGACCCCTGTAACTTTGACAAAGGGTCAAGGTCATTTATTTCAGCAAACTTGGTAGCCCTGCATTCAGGCATGCTATTGGCCAAATACCACCACCCTAGGCCTTTTGGTTATTCAGAAGAAGTTGTTCAAATGGTTTTGGGGTGGGGATTTCAACCATTTCAATATGTGACCCAAAGGGTGGGGCCAAAACCAATTATAATATTATGAATGTAATCATCTCTTTATGCCCAGCAATGGTATTTATGGTTATGGGGTTGGGAACTCAACTGGGTCATCACCCTGGAATTAAGTATCTAGGGGTGAGGGAGACCTAAGGGCCAATTCCGATATCATGATTGTGTTTGTCTCTTGATGCCCATCGATTTTACCTATGGTTATGGGGTGGGGATATCAGCCATTTCAAATCTAAGAATGCTCCCAACTAAATATGGTTGATATCCATCATTTACTTCTTACCACTTTTTAGCCCCGCCCATCAGCCCACTGGGGTCAGACCCTTCATTAGAACAAAGGACCTGTTACAGGAACAAAAGAATTTTGCCCACAAAGCAATTTAACCATTACTGGGTTATATTTGTAGCTCCCTTAGACACGACCCATGAGATATTTAAAAAAATATTAAAAAGGTCCCCAGGGCCCGTGCTATGAACTACTTAGTGCCGCCTTCCAAAGGTGTACGACAGGGTTCACTTTTTTGTCCAAAAAACTATCAAAACAATGTTTTACGCTATCAAATAATATTATATTATTTAAAGTAGGATCTGCTGCAAATTATGAACTCAAATATGTAACAAAAAATTGCATAATAAAAAAGTTATAAAATCTTAAACTCTAAAAATGTTGGTAATTCATACACTTTTTTGCTACATCAATTGTTTTACGGAAGTAAAACACCAATTTTCGGTTCTTGTACACCAAAAATCTTTTAATATTATTTGATGCATTATGTTGTGATATGATACTGAAAATTTCAGAAAATTTGAGAACCGGTAAATTTGTCATATAAATGTCAAATTGTAGCAACGTCTGTTTCCAATAAAATCCAACAACCTTATGACCTATAGTCATGTTTGATCATTTAACAATACGTCACACCAATTTATTATCGCAACTGATCAAATTTTCATCAATAAGGTCTGCTGCTCATGATGAGCCCAACTATAAAGCTAGATGTTACAAAATAGAAAAGTTATGCAGTCTCACACACATAAAAGTTTAGTATGTTATGTACATTTTTAGTTGTTTCGCATCGTTACGGAAGTGATAGACATATTTCCGGTTTGTGTACACCAACATACTTTGGATATTATTTGGCACATTATATTGACCGACGATAGTAGAAATTTCGAAAAAATCGGTGTTCGGTAAATGTGTCATCTTAAGGATAATATGTTGTATGACCAATGTCAAAATAAATCGTCAATAACTACAGGTCAATGCGATTTTGGCTTGTTGTACATATCGGCTGAAGCTGGCACCTGGCTATATCACAGTACAATCACCCTCATCAGACAGATGGGGGTGATTGTGAGATATGGGTGTACCAACATGCTGATGACCTTCTCCGAGGCCAAATACACTCTCGCCACAGGTCGCAGGCAAAATACAATGTCTGGATAGAGTTTGACCTGCACGCATCAGAGGATCCTGTCAAGGCATACTATTGTGTGTGTACTGCAGAAAAGAGAACATCGGGTATGTGTACTCATGTCGCATCAATACTGTATTATCTATGATACTATGCACATTTAACAGATGCTAAACCGCTCCAGCCTTCAGCTCGCAAATTCAGAGACTGCATATTATGAATGCATTCAAAACAGAAACATTATTCAATTATAGCCTTTGGCTGTGGTCGATACCTGGATTTATCAACCCGAGAAAAGATATATTACCGAGGACGCATTCCGAGGTCAATATATCTTTTCTCGGGTCGATAAATCCAGGTATTAACCGAAGTTAAAGGCTTCAATTGTTTTATTATTTTACAAAACAGTAATGTAAGCAATCTGAAAAAAAAACAAAAAAAAAACTTCGGAAGTGGGACGGTGCATTGTTTGGAGACACGTAATAATTCTACTTTTAGAAACACCCAGTCCTTCAACAAAAATCATGTGCTCCAAGTCAATATCAGTTTTTATCAGTCGACACCTGATGCACTTCTTACCAATTACTTGTCGGGAATAATATGAAAAAATGATGAGACCTAAGATTGAACTGAGAAAGGAGAAATTCAGAATAAAAATTTGAATGATCAATTTTGACTATGTGTTGTCAAATTAAAAAACAACAACAGTAAATACAACAATCCATGAATTAGAAACTATAACTCTCCTAAAAAGAAACAATGTGATGGGTTAACATATCTTCAACATATTATACTGGTACACCAATTGTTCTGACAAATTGCCTAACTTTTGCTGTATTCCCCCCTTTAACTACCTAGTTTAGTTAAACAGTCATACTCTACTATAAACCATATCATCCACCTTGATATTATATTGGAATGATTTTGGGTTAATTATAAAGAACTTGCATTGACCTGTAGTTATTGAAGATTTATTTTGAAATTGGTCATACAACATATTATCCTTAAGATGACACATTTACCGAACACCGATTATTCGAAATTTCTACTATCGTCAGTCAACATAATGTGCCAAATAATATCCAAAGTATGTTGGTGTACACAAACAGGAAATATGTCTATCACTTCCGTAACGATGCGAAACAACTAAAAATGTACATAACATACTTAACTTTTATGTGTGTGAGACTGCATAACTTTTCTGTTTTGCAACATCTAGCTTTATAGTTGGGCTCATCATGAGCAGCAGACCTTATTGATGAAAATTTGATCAGTTGCGATAATAAATTGGTGCGACGTATTGTTAAATGATCAAACATGACTATAGGTCATAAGGTTGTTGGATTTTATTGGAAACAGACGTTGCTACAATTTGACATTTATATGACAAATTTACCGGTTCTCAAATTTTCTGAAATTTTCAGTATCATAACACAACATAATGCATCAAATAATATTAAAAGATTTTTGGTGTACAAGAACCGAAAATTGGTGTTTTACTTCCGTAAAACAATTGATGTAGCAAAAAAGTGTATGAATTACCAACATTTTTAGAGTTTAAGATTTTATAACTTTTTTATTATGCAATTTTTTGCTACATATTTGAGTTCGTAATTTGCAGCAGATCCTACTTTAAATAATATAATATTATTTGATAGCGTAAAACATTGTTTTGATAGTTTTTTGGACAAAAAAGTGAACCCTGTCGTACACCTTTGGAAGGCGGCACTAAGTAGTTCATAGCACGGGCCCTGGGGACCTTTTTAATATTTTTTAAAATATCTCATGGGTCGTGTCTAAGGGAGCTACAAATATAACCCAGTAATGGTTAAATAGCTTTGTGGGCAAAATTCTTTTGTTCCTGTAACAGGTCCTTTGAATTCCCTCCACCTGAAAATGTTTCCAACAAAATATCGTTAATATCAGTCACTGTTTCAACAAAATATCGTTACTATCAGTCACTAAGTTCTAGAGATGAAGTCTGTTAAATCTATATAGCCAAATTACCCCTTAAATCTATATAGCCAAATTACCCCTTAAATCTATATAGCCAAATTACCCCTTAAATCTATATAGCCATATTACCCCTCTTTGGCAATGCCCCTCAGTCCCCTGGGGTTCAGTCAAATTTGGTCAAATTCCAGTCAGTGGTTAATTAAGAAGAAGTCAATTGAAAAAAACTTTGATGGAGGGAAGGATGACGGATGGCACAGTATGGCATAAGCTCACTTTGGTCCTTCGGAGCAGGTGAGCTAATAAAATAAATGTATTCAAGGATTCATGAGATATGTTTTACCTTTTTAGTACAGATGGAAACCTTTGCCTGTAACATTTGACCCTTTCTTTAATCTTGACCAAAGAACACCAAAATCTAAGCAGGTGTAGAACTGACTATTGCCTTAATATGATGTAAATATAAACTATTCATGAACTATGTTGTACACAAGCTTTTTACTACAGGTGGACCAACACTCAACATGGTTGTACTGATAAAGCAATTTCTATATACCCGCCTCACTAATGGGGGGTATAAATAGCCAACACATGAGAAACATGACCTGATTGATTTTCTATGTTACAGTTTATTATGTACATAGATTTATATACCATAAATATCTTCTACTGTTTCCAGGAAAATTATAACTTGACCAATCAGACGGCTCGTACCTGGTAATGATGGGTAGAAAGGAAGAGCTCCATGCATGTGGTGCCCAGAGAGAGGAATCGGGTGTCGAGCTGCTTCCATGGCCCTCAGGTCCGACTCTGATGGCCCTGACGAGCTGTTATTGTTTGATCCCTGCTACACAAATATAGAATCATTAATTCCTGTTAATAAGGGAATGTAAACTACAGTGAATTTCACTTGAAATCACAAAATCATTGATATCATGTTTTTCCCAAACACCATTTTTTCTATATTGTTATATCAGTGTTTTTTTTATATCAAATCCTCTTAATGTGATGTTCTACGGATACACTATAAATCAGTGATTAACTTACTGATGTTGATGGAGGTCGTCCTAGTGATATGTTAGGCATGGAAGGGGATGGGTAGAGATCATTGGTACCATGGTAGCCCATGGATCTGTAGATTGATAAGAATGGGTAGGCTCCGTTCTCCTACAACAACAGAAATACATGAAAGCTATTGATTACACATTAATAATCAGAAAAATATAAAACTACATCACACCACTCACTGTGACAACTAGTGGTTTTACAGTGCATACCTACATCACACCACTCACTGTGAGAACTAGTGGTTTTACAGTGTACCTATATCACACCACTCACTGTGACAACTAGTGGGTTTACAGTGTATACCTACATCACACCACTCACTGTTACAAATAGTGGTTTACAGTGTATACTTACATCACACCACTCACTGTGACAACTAGTGGTTGTACAGTGTATACCTATATCACACCACTCACTGTGACAACTAGAGGTTTTACAGTGTATAACTACATCACACCACTCATTGTGACAACTAGTGGTTTTACAGTGTACCTATATCACACCACTCACTGTGACAACTAGTGGTTTTTCAGTGTATACCTACATCACACCACTCACTGTGACGTGACAACTAGTGGTTTTACAGTGTATAACTACATCACACGACTCACTGTGACAACTAGTGGTTTTACAGTGTATAACTACATCACACCCCTCACTGTTACAAATAGTGGTTTTACAGTGTATACTTACATCGCACCACTCACTGTGACAACTAGTGGTTTTACAGCGTATACCTATATCACACCACTCACTGTGACAACTACTGGTTTTACAGTGTATACCTACATTACACCACTCACTGTGACAACTAGTGGTTTTACAGCGTATACCTATATCACACCACTCACTGTGACAACTACTGGTTTTACAGTGTATACCTACATTACACCACTCACTGTGACAACTAGTGGTTTTACAGTTTATACCTATATCACACCACTCACTGTGACAACTAGTGGTTTTACAGTGTATAACTACATCACACCACTCACTGTTACAAATAGTGGTTTTACAGTGTATACTTACATCACACCACTCACTGTGACAACTAGTGGTTTTACAGTGTATACCTATACATCAAAGGATGAAATAAGGTTAAGTAAAACAATTTATTCTTTATTTTACTGAGTGCATCAAATGGAAACTTAATTGCAGTAAAAACAATAATTGATACAATATACAGTTATAAAGCTTGAATAATCCTAAGATAATTTAAGGTTTTTAACCAAATGTTACCATTTTCATTCACATGAACGATAGCACCAAAACTAGTTTCCAGTACAAGAATTGGAACAATTCACAATCACTATTATTATACATGATATCAATGTCATCATTTCATCGATTATGACATCCATTTATCTGATGATTTGAATTTAGTTAAGCAATGATTTTATTAAACAAGTTGAAATACATTTAACAGATAAGTTAAGTATAAACAAGAGGCCCAGAGGGCCTGTATTGCTCACCTGGATATCTAAGCAATCATGGCAAAATATTCTCCAAATGAGATCCAAGGGAATATGCCAGACCCCAATGCCAATTCTTGTAGTATGTCTGTATTAGATTTTTCATGCCCAGCAATTTAATGGTTATGGAGTTGGGATCTCAACTGTTTCCAAGCTGTGACTCAGAAACTAGATCCCTAGGGTTGTGGCCAGACCCCAGGATCAATTATAATATCATCACTGCATTCGTCTCTTTATGTCCAGCATTTGTATTTATAGTCTTGGGGTGTGGATCTCAACCATTTCAAAGTTATGAGCCAGGGGTTAAGTCTGCAAGGGTGGGGCAGTCCCTGGGGTCAATTCTAATATCATGACTACATTCGTCTCTTTATGCCCAACAATTGTATATATAGTTTTGGGGTGGGGATCTTTACCATTTCAAAGTTATGACCCAGGGGTCAAGTCTCCAAGGGTGGGGCAGACCTCAAAGACATCCTGGAAGCATATGTGCATTCATCTCTTTATACTCAGCAATTGTATATATGCATGGTTATAGAGTGGGGATCTCAACTGTTTCCAAGCTGTGACTAAGACACTAGGTCCCTAGAGGTTTGGTCAGACCCCAGGGTCTATTCTAATACCATGACTACTTTTGTCTCTTTTTGCCAAGCATTTGTATATATAGTTCTGGGGTGGGGATCTCAACCATTTCAGAGTTATGACCCAGTGACTATGTCTCAAAGGGTGGGGCCAGACCCTAGGCCATTCTGGAAGCAAATGTGCATGCTTCTCTTTATAATCCACAACTGTATATACATGTATGGTTATATGGAGGGAATCTCAACCATTTCCATGTAAAAAACTTTTTTTGGCCCCACCCCTTAGCACAAATCAATATAGCCTAATTGCCCCCTTTTGGCCCCGCCCCTTAGGCCCCTGGGGGCCAGATCCATCATTTATACAAAATTGGTTCCCCTTCACCCAAGGATGCTTCAGACCAAATATGGAACAAATCCTTTCATTCCTACAGAATAAGAAGGATTTTAAAGAATTTGCTATGTTCCCCATATTTGGCCCCTACCCTCAGGCCCCATGGGGGTGTGATCCACAGTTTATACAAAATGTGTTCCCATTTACCCAAGGATACTTCAGACCAAATATGGAAAAAATCCTTTCATTCAACAGAAGATTAAGGATTTTAAAGAATTTGCTATGTTTCCCCTATTGGGCCCCGGCCGTCAGGCCCCTTTGGAGCCAGACCCACCGTTTATCAAAAAATTGTTCCCCTTTACCCAAGGATGCTTCAGACCAAATATGGAACAAATCCTTTCATTCCTACAGAAGGAGAAGGATTTTTAAGAATTTGCTATATTTCCCATATTGGGCCCCGCCGCTCAGGCCCCTACAGGCCAGACCCACCGTTTATACAAAATTGGTTCCCCTTAACCAAAGGATACTTCAGACTAAATATATTTAGAAAAAATCCTTTCATTCCTACAGAAGAAGAAGGATTTTAAAGAATTTACTATATTTCCCCTATTCACCCCTTAGCCCCCAGGGTGGCAAGACCCACCATTTATACAAAATTTGTTCCCCTTCCCCTAAGGATGATTCTGACCAAATTTGGTCAAAATCTGCTCAGTCGTTTATGACTAGTAGCGACTTTTAGTAAAAGTTGAAACGACGGACGACGGACGCCACACGCCGCGCCATTGCATAAGCTCATTTGCACTTCGGGCAGGTGAGCTAAAACTCCCAGAGGTGTCTGGGATAGAAAACCCATCATCATGACTGACAAAGATTACCGACAGAAGAGCCGAAAATAATATCAAAATCTGTTTTTCAGTTCCAGATTAATTTCACAGAGCACAAACTGCTGATAAACACTATTACAATAGTAGTAGACAATTCTACTAAAGACATGCATTGGAGTCTGAAACATACTCTATGGAGGACGTCAGAATTAGGACCTCTGAGTCTGGTACGTTTAACAGATCCACATGTGCTTCCTTGAAGAGTTTACCTTTTGAACTGTCTTTGATAAATCAGTTCTATGACAGAAACTAGAGTTGTATGAAGGTCATGGTGGCCACAGCTGACCACTAATGGGTCGCTTTACAGCACAATAACAAAACATGGACATGGCAGCATGACACTTAGTCCTGAATACATTTTTCTGATGATGGGCAAACAGTTATAAACAACTGTAATAAGAATATAAGTCATGCCCAGGAGTGTAGGATAGGGTCAATGTATTGTAAACAGTTTTTTCATTACGTCACCTTTTCCGCATTGCCGCTTTGGACTTTTCCAATTTTTTTATTTGACTGTCCATATCATAAGAAAAGAATGAAACATTTATACTTTTGAGCTCTGATGGCTACTTAAGCTGGAGCTAATTTTGAGAGTACATATGACTCTGACACAAGTGTTTAGCAGGGTGACTTCCCACAATACTGGAATCCATTTGTATAGCTTTGTAGACTGGATTATCCTGATGACCGAAATGGAATTCTCAATCTGTCTAGTATTCTAACTAATGGGGGGTATAAATCCCAGAATAGGTCTTCTATACATAAATACATCAGATTCCAGTAGAAAACAACAATTCCCACCTATGTCAGACATGTTTGGTAACTGTACCACAGATATACACCACAAAACCACCTATGTCAGACATGTTTGATAACTGTACCACAGATATACACCACAAAACCACCTATGTCAAACTGTACCACAGATATACACCACAAAACCAGCTATGTCAGACGTGTTTGGTAACTGTACAACAGATATACACCACAAAACCACCTATGTCAGACGTGTTTGGTAACTGTACCACAGATATACACCACAAAACCACCTATGTCATACGTGTTTGGTAACTGTATCACAGATATACATCACAAAACCACATATGCCATAAATGGAAACCGTACCTTGACATTGATTACATCACAAAAGATTTCGTCTGGATTGGAGCTTTTTGCCTGACCTGGTATGCTTGAAAAATCTATAAATGGCACATGATAATGCAGGCTTATCCTATATTTAGTAATGCTGATCAGAAAACATGACAGACATTGTCTGGTTATCCTTAACTCTGAATGTGTATCTTACATTTCAAATTTCTTTGGACATATACAAGGTTTCTGCAGAAAATAATCTTGTGATTTAGGCATCTATCAAACTTGGCTGAGGAGCTAGCTAGCTTAAGGCTTATTTTTAAATGGTGTAGTTTGAGGGATTCGGTTTTCACTCCACATTTGTATGTAAAACTTCCACACATAAAGTATATAGAATTTACAAGCTAGGGTACATCACACACGATGTATATGGAGTTTATAAGCAAGGGTACACCACACGTGTGTATATGGAGTTTACAAGTTGGGGTACACCTCACATGAAAGCATATGGAGTTAACAAGCTGGAATACAACTCACATGAAGTATATGGAGTTTACAAGCTAGGGTACACCACACATGAAGTATATGGAGTTTACAAGTTGGGGTACACCTCACATGAAGCATATGGAGTTAACAAGCTGGAATACACCTCACATGAAGCATATGGAGTTTACAAGCTAGGGTACACCTCACATGAAGCATATTGAGTTTACAAGGTAGGGTACACCACACATGAGTAAATGGAGTTTATACAAGGAAGGATATACCTCACATGAGTATATGATGTTTACAAGGTAGGGTACACCACACATGAGCATATGGAGTTTATACAAGGAAGGATACGCCTCACATGAGTATATGGTGTTTACAAGTAAGGATACACCTCACATGAGTAAATGGAGTTTATATAAGGAAGGATACACCTCACATGAGTATATGTTGTTTACAAGGAAGGATACACCTCACATGTATATGGAGTTTACAAGTTGGGGTACACCACACATGAGTATATGGAGTTTATACAAGGAAGGATACGCCTCACATGAGTATATGGTGTTTACAAGAAAGGATACACCTCACATGAGTATATGGAGTTTATACAAGGAAGGATACGCCTCACATGAGTATATGGTGTTTACAAGTAAGGATACACCTCACATGAGTAAATGGTGTTTACAAGCTAGGACACACCACACATGAGTATAAGGAGTTTACAAGTTAGGGTACACTACACATGAATATATGGAGTTTATACAAGGAAGGATACACTTCACATGAGTATATGGTGTTTACAAGAAAGGATACACCTCACATGAGTATATGGAGTTAACAAGGTAGGGTACACCACACATGAATATATGGAGTTTATACAAGGAAGGATACACCTCTCATGAGTATATGGTGTTTACAAGGAAGGGTACACCCCACATGAGTATATGGTGTTTACAAGTTGGGGTACACCATACATGAAGTATATGGAGTTTTCAAGCTAGGGTACACCTCACATGAGTATATGGAGTTTATACAAGGAAGGATACGCCTCACATGAGTATATGGTGTTTACAAGAAAGGATACACCTCACATGAGTATATGGAGTTAACAAGGTAGGGTACACCACACATCACATGAAAGCATATGGAGTTAACAAGCTGGAATACACCTCACATGAAGCATATGGAGTTTACCAGCTAGGGTACACCTCACATGAAGCATATTGAGTTTACAAGCTAGGGTACACCACACATGAAGTATATGGAGTTTACAAGTTGGGGTACGCCATACATGAAGTAAATGGAGTTTTCAAGCTAGGGTAAACCACACATGAATATATGGAGTTTATACAAGGAAGGATACGCCTCACATGAGTATATGGTGTTTACAAGGTGGGGTACACCACACATGAGTAAATGGAGTTTACAAGGTAGGGTGCACTACACATGAATATATGGAGTTTACAAGTTGGGGTACACCACACATGAGTATATGGAGTTTATACAAGGAAGGATACGCCTCACATGAGTATATGGTGTTTACAAGTAAGGATACACCTCACATGAGTAAATGGTGTTTACAAGCTAGGACACACCACACATGAGTATAAGGAGTTTACAAGTTAGGGTACACTACACATGAATATATGGAGTTTATACAAGGAAGGATACACTTCACATGAGTATATGGTGTTTACAAGAAAGGATACACCTCACATGAGTATATGGGGTTTACAAGGTAGGGTACACCACACATGAGCATATGGAGTTTATACAAGGAAGGATACGCCTCACATGAGTATATGGTGTTTACAAGAAAGGATACACCTCACATGAGTATATGGTGGTTACAAGGAAGGATACACCTCACATGAGTAAATGGAGTTTATATAAGGAAGGATGAGTATATGGTGTTTACAAGAAAGGATACACCTCACATGAGTATATGGGGTTTACAAGGTAGGGTACACCACACATGAATATATGGTGTTTACAAGGTAGGGTACACCATACATGAGTATATGGAGGTTATACAAGGAAGGATACACCTCACATTAGTATATGGTGTATACAAGGAAGGGTACACCACACATGAGTATATGGTGTTTACAAGTTGGGGTACACCATACATGAGTATATGGAGTTTATACAAGGAAGGATACACTTCACATGAGTATATGGTGTTTACAAGAAAGGATACACCTCACATGAGTATATGGGGTTTACAAGGTAGGGTACACCACACATAATTATATGGAGTTTATACAAGGAAGGATACGCCTCACATGAGTATATGGTGTTTACAAGTAAGGATACACCTCACATGAGTAAATGGAGTTTATATAAGGAAGGATACACCTCACATGAGTATATGGTGTTTACAAGGAAGGATACACCTCACATGAGTAAATGGAGTTTATATAAGGAAGGATACACCTCACATGAGTATATGGTGTTTACAAGGAAGGTTACACCTCACATGAGTAAATGGAGTTTATATAAGGAAGGATACACCTCACAGGAGTATATGGTGTTTACAAGGAAGGATACACCTCACATGAGTATATGGAGTTAACAAGGTAGGGTACACCACACATGAAGCATACAGTATGAGGGATTCGGTTTTCACTCCACATTTGTATATTAAACTTCCACACATAAAGTATATGGAGTTAACAAGCTAGGGTACATCACACATGAAGTATATGGAGTTTGCAAGCTAGGGTACACCACACATGAGTATATGGAATTTACAAGTTGGGGTACACCATACATGAAGTATATGGAGTTTTCAAGCTAGGGTACACCACACATGAGTATATGGAGTTTTCAAGCTAGGGTACACCTCACATGAGTATATGGAGTTTTCAAGCTAGGGTACACCACACATGAGTATATGGAATTTACAAGTTGGGGTACACCATACATGAAGTATATGGAGTTTTCAAGCTAGGGTACACCACACATGAGTATATGGAGTTTACAAGTTGGGGTACGCCATACATGAAGTATATGGAGTTTTCAAGCTAGGGTACAGCCCACATGAGTATATGGAATTTACAAGTTGGGGTACCCCATACATGAAGTATATGGAGTTTTCAAGCTAGGGTACCCCACACATGAGTATATGGAATTTACAAGTTGGGGTACCCCATACATGAAGTATATGGAGTTTTCAATCTAGGGTACACCACACATGAGTATATGGTGTTTACAAGTTGGGGTACACCATACACTACGTATATGGAGTTTTCAAGCTAGGGTACCCCACACATGAGTATATGGAGTTTATACAAGGACGGATACACCTCACATGAGTATATGGTGTTTACAAGTTGGGGTACACCATACACTACGTATATGGAGTTTTCAAGCTAGGGTACACCACGCATGAGTATATGGTGTTTACAAGGAAGGATATACCTCACATGAGTATATGGTGTTTATAAGGTCGGGTACACCATACATGAGTATATGGAGTTTATACAAGGAAGGATACACCTCACCTCCGTATATGGTGTTTACAAGGTAGGGTACACCACTCATGAGTATATGGAGTTTATACAAGGACGGATACACCTCACATGAGTATATGATGTTTACAAGGTAGGGTACACCACACATAAGTAAATGGAGTTTATACAAGGAAGGATAAACCTCACATGAGTATATGGAGTTAACAAGGTATGGTACACCACACATGAGTATATGGAATTTACAAGTTGGGGTACACCATACACTACGTATATGGAGTTTTCAAGCTAGGGTACCCCACACATGAGTATATGGAGTTTACAAGTTGGGGTACACCACACATGAGTATATGGTGTTTACAAGTTGGGGTACACCATACACTACGTATATGGAGTTTTCAAGCTAGGGTACACCACACATGAAATACACCTCACATGAGTATATGGGGTTTACAAGGTAGGGTACACCACTCATGAGTATATGGAGTTTATACAAGGAAGGATACACCTCACATAAGTATATGGAGTTAACAAGGTAGGGGACACCACACATGAAGCATACAGTTTGAGGTATTCGGTTTTCACTCCACATTTGTAGGTGTTTACAAGGTAGGGTACACCATACATGAGTATATGGAGTTTATACAAGGAAGGATAAACCTCACATGAGTATATGGAGTTTACAAGTTGGGGTACGCCATACCTGAAGTATATGGAGTTTTCAAGCTAGGGTACCCCACACATGAGTATATGGAGTTTACAAGGTAGGGTACACTACACATGAATATATGGAGTTTACAAGTTGGGGTACGCCATCCATGAAGTATATGGAGTTTTCAAGCTACGGTACACCACACATGAGAATATGGAGTTTACAAGTTGGGGTACGCCATCCATGAAGTATATGGAGTTTTCAAGCTACGGTACACCACACATGAGAATATGGAGTTTACAAGTTGGGGTACACCATACACTACGTATATGGAGTTTTCAAGCTAGGGTACCCCACACATGAGTATATGGAGTTTTCAAGCTAGGGTACCCCACACATGAGTATATGGAGTTTACAAGTTGGGGTACACCACACATGAGTATATGGAGTTAACAAGGTAGGGTACACCACACATGAAGCATACAGTTTGAGGGATTCGGTTTTCACTCCACATTTGTATATTAAACTTCCACACATAAAGTATATGGAATTTACAAGCTAGGGTACATCACACATGAAGTATATGGAGTTTTCAAGCTAGGGAACACCACACATGAGTATATGTAGTTTTCTAGCTAGGGTACACAACACATGAAGTATATGGAGTTTTCAAGCTAGGGAACACCACACATGAGTATATGCAATTTACAAGTTGGGGTACACCATACATGAAGTATATGGAGTTTTCAAGCTAGGGTACACCACACATGAGTATATGGAGTTTTCTAGCTAGGGTACACCACACATGAAGTATATGGAGTTTACAAGCTAGGGTACACCATATTTACATTTATATAGTTTGAGTTGTATAGAAACTGAAGCAAAAACACGTTTGAATTTTCCGCTTATCATATCAGTGACGTCAGTAAGTTCAAATCCCAGAACAGACAAACTTTCCAGAAGAAATAATATAGTCCCTCGTGTCATTGTAAACCACACGCACATAAAATGTTAAGAACACAAACTTAACTTTATTGTTTATTTCAAATGAGTTTGTACATGTTGAAAAACTGTTAATAATTGCATAACTTCTGCTTGTTTAAAATTAAAGCTGTTTTTCACGCATTAATAGATTACATGTATTTGGAAGTGATGCGGCACTGAACAGACTCAATTGTTTCCTCGGAAATGCTTATGTTTCCATCGACTAGAATATTACGCTATTTTCAGAAGCATATATACTCAGAATTTTTTAATTAAAGTGGTCCTTTCAGTAGGTAATAACGATTCGAAGGAATATTTGGTTTGAAACAGATTCCTGTCTAATCGGTCAGATTAGCATCGCTAGCAGACGACGTTCACAGAGGCTCGGTGACTTTGAGTAATGGATGATCAATTTATATTTTCATTCCTTTTCAAAACAGCATTGTGCATATATCACATTAACACATGTTGTGTCATTTTAGATAGTAAATTTCTATATTCGTTAGTTTGCAGGTCAATCCAAATAACCCAAAAAATCATTTCATGTTGCTATCATCTTCAGTTCCTCCAATGACTTTTTACTTCAATCGTACTACACATACTTTCTCCTTCGAAAAATCTTAACTGCTAACATACTTTATTTTGATCACATTTAAATTGCGAACTTTTCAGATTTCATTTTTAAAATTAAGTATGGTGTATTTTCCTCTCGGTTCCGATCAGTTGTATATTGTATATTCGCCATAAGTTACAGTCAGATAAAGGTGGTTATCAAACTCGTCAGAGCTTTTATGGCAATTAACCTTCATAGGAAGTTTGAATTTAATCTGTTGAAAATTACTTGAGATATTGATTGAACCATGCCACACTCACATGATAACATATGGAGTTTGTCTTTATAAACTATGAACTATTATAAATCAAAGATAGTTTGTGTTCTAGGTTTGGTCCGAAAATGGTACAACTCCTTCTTCTGCTCCTAGAGGATTCATCAGTAAAATTGTTGTTTTGTTTAGCAATATCTGTATTTTTAGAGTCAGTTTATAAGCCAAATAGATCTGAAAATCTTTGTTTGTTTGAGATGAGAAATGTTAAATGACCTTTGTGGTAACAGAGAAAACAGGTTTTGGCATCTCTTCCCATTTTCTATTTTCAGTGCTTCATTTAAGTATTCAACAGCAGTGTAAAGCATGATCAGCTATATATCTGACAGAGAAAAACGGGTTAACAAATTTTACCTGAATTTATTGCCTCAAAATTGAGTATTTTGATAGAATTCTTTCCTAGTAGAAACATCACATATTTTTGAGAATACAAAATGCTGAAATATTGAGTAAAAACACATATCTTATACAGTTAATCTTCATTCACGCATTGATAAATGGTTTACAAGGCTTTGAACTCAGTGGGCAGAGATAAACAAACACTTATCTAACCCCACTGGGATCCTTATACATTCCAGAGATTCCTGGACAAGGTGAGTGCTGATGCAGTAACTGGTTTATTTTGGTGCACACAGGTAATAACAGTTGGAAGGAATCTTGTTAATTGACTTCCTACAGGTGTAAAGCCACTTGAATTTTTTTTGTTTATCAGTGGATTAATTAAGATGATGTGTAATTCTTGATAAGGAAAATGTTACTTTATCTTTGTGACTTTTATATTTTTAGTGGAATGATCTAGCGGCGATTCAAAATGCTAATATAGAATGTTTTAGCACAAGTTTTGCTCAAGAAAGCCATATTTCATCTAAGAGAACTCAGTTACACTGTAGTATTTGTGTAAATTTTCCCAATTGATGTATTTTCCCATTCATGATAACTGGTGCTCCCATGCCAGAAATGACCTATTCATGATGACTAGTCGTGACCTTGTATCTTGCTGTTACTTTTCAGAAAAGAAAGGTGAAGGTGCCCTTATTAGGGCATGTACCTTTATTAAGTAAAAGATGGTATGATATTTGAGAACAAGAGGCCCAGAGGGCCTGTATCGCTCACCTAAATATGTTTAAAATAGTTGGTATAAAGTAAAGATATAGCACTCCATGGTAGGTGCTGTAAGTACATATGAAATTTCAGAAAGATCCATCCAGTACTTGAGATATAGGGAGAACAAACTTCAAACACAGAGCCCCACCCCTATCGGGATTTGTAGCAAATTCTTCAATTTGGGGGGGGGG
>NW_018405793.1:244985-247737 GCF_002113885.1 Mizuhopecten yessoensis
GGGGGTCATACCCACCAATTAAACAAAATTGAGTTCTTTTGACCCAAGGCTACTTCAGACTTAATTAGGATAAAATTCCTTAATACCGATGGTCGAAGAAGGATTCTAAAGGTTTCACCTCTATTTCTCCTACTGGGCCCCTCCCTTCTGTCGCCTGAGAGACCACACCCACTGCTTTTACAAAATTGAGTCCCCTTGGCCCAAGGATGCTCCAGACTATAAATTAGGAAAAAATCCCTTTATCCCTATGGTAGAAGAAGGATTATAAAGGTTTTTATCGCTATTTCCCCTATTTGGCCCCACCCCTCAGGGGGGCCAGACCCACCGTTTATACAAAATTGGTTCCCCTTTACCTAAGGATGCTTCAGACCAAATATGGAACAAATCCTTTCATTCCTACAGAAGAAGAAGGATTTTGAAGAATTTGCTATATATCCCCTATTGGGTCCCGCCCCTCAGCCCCCAGGGGGGCCAGAAACACGGTTTATACAAAATTGGTTCCCCTTTACCCAGAAATGCTTCAGACCAAATACGGACCAATTCCTTTCATTCCTAAAGAAGAAGAAGGATTTTAAATAATTTGCTAAGGTTCCCCTATTGGGCCCCGCCACTCAGCCCCCAAGGGTGCCAGACCCACCGTTTATACAAAATGGGTTCCCCTTCACCCAAGGATGCTTCAGACCAAATATGGACCAAATCTGCTCAGTCGTTAATGACTAGTAGCGTTTTGAAGAAAAAGTTGATGGACGACAGACGACGGACGCCGCGGTATGGCATACGCACACCATGGTCCTTCGGACCAGGTGAGCTAAAAACCTGTAAAAGAATCCTATAGCTAAAATGATAATGAAGGTTTAAGTTGTCAAAAACAAACATAGGTGTTTAACCCACTCCTACCTACATTAGGAAACAACTGTAGTCAACCCCCACCTACCTACATAAGTTACATTTGTAATTAACCCCCTACTACCTACATAAGTAACATCAGTAGTCAATCCCCACCTACCTACATAAGTTGCATTAGTAGTCAACCCCCACCTACCTACATAAGTAACATCAGTAGTCAAACCCCACCTACCTACATAAGTAACATCAGGAGTCAAACCCCACCTACCTACATAAGTAACATCAGTAGTCACCCCCCACCTACCTACATAAGTAACATCAGGAGTCAATCCCCTCCTACCTACATAAGAAACATCAGGAGTCAACCCCCACCTACCTACATAAGTAATATCAGTAGTCAACCCCCACCTACCTACATGAGTAACATCAGGAGTCAATCCCCTCCTACCTACATAAGAAACATCAGGAGTCAATCCCCTCCTACCTACATAAGAAACATCATGAGGCAACCCCCACCTACCTACATAAGTTACATTTGTAATTAACCCCCTACTACCTACATAAGTAACATCAGTAGTCAACCCCACCTACCTACATAAGTAACATCAGAAATCAACCCCCACCTCCCTACATAAGTAACATCAGGAGTCAATCCCCTCCTCCCTACATAAGTAACATCAGGAGTCAATCCCCTCCTACCTACATAAGTAACATCAGGAGTCAACCCCCTCCTACCTACATAAGTAGTTACATTAGTTGTCAACTCCATCCTACCTACATAAGTAACATCTGTAGTCAACCCCCCCCTACCTACATAAGTAACATCAGGAGTCAATCCCCTCCTACCTACATCAGTTACATTAGTAATTAACCCCCACCTACCTACATAAGCTACATTAGTTGTAAACTCCCACCTACCTACATAAGTAACATCAGTAGTAAACCCCCACCTACCTACATAAGTAACATCTGTAGTCAACCCCCCCCTACCTACATAAGTTACATTAGTAATTAACCCCCACCTACCTACATAACTTACATTAGTTGTAAACCCCCACCTACCTACATAAGTAACATCAGGAGTCAATCCCCTCCTACCTACATAAGAAACATCATGAGTCAACCCCCACCTACCTACATAAGTTACATTAGTAATTAACCCCCACCTACCTACATAAGTAACATAAGTAGTCAACCCCCACCTACCTACATAAGGAACATCAGTAGTCAACCCCACCTACCTACATAAGGAACATCAGGAGTCAATCCCCTCCTACCTACATAAGAAACATCAGGAGTCAATCCCCTCCTACCTACAAAAGTAACATCAGTAGTCAACCCCCCCCTACCTACATAAGTTACATTAGTAATTAACCCCCACCTACCTACATAAGTTACATTAGTTGTAAACCCCCACCTACCTACATAAGTAACATAAGTAGTCAACCCCCACCTACCTACATAAGTAACATCAGGAGTCAATCCCCTCCTACCTACATAAGTAACATCTGTAGTCAACCCCCTCCTACCTACATAAGTAACATTTGTAGTCAATCCCCTCCTAACTACATAAGTAACCTTTGTAGTCAATCCCCTCCTTCCTACATAAGTAACATCAGTAGCCAACCCCCCCTACCTACATAAGTAGCATCAGTAGTCAACCCCCACCTACCTACATAAGTAACATCAGGAGTCAACCCCCACCTACCTACATAAGTTACATTAGTAGTTAACCCCCACCTACCTACATAAGTTACATTAGTTGTAAACCCCCACCTACCTACATAAGTAACATCAGTAGTCAACCCCCTCCTACCTACATAAGTAGTTACATTAGTTGTCAACTCCATCCTACCTACATAAGTAACATCTGTAGTCAACCCCCACCTACCTACATAAGTAACAT
>NW_018405793.1:248046-252666 GCF_002113885.1 Mizuhopecten yessoensis
ACCCCCCCCCCCCCCTCTCTCAACACTTAAAACTTAGTTTAAATGCTGTCTTTTCGTTGATGTAAATGCTCAATGTTACACAAGACAACAAACAGTTTTCGATTCCCCATATTATTTTTAAAATAAGACACAGATCCTTTATATTTGAATACGTACTGATACAAGAGGCCCATAGGGCCTGTATCGCTCACCTGGATTATCTAAGCAATCATGACAGAATATTCTCCAAATGAGATCCATGGGAATATGCCAGACCCCAAGGCCAATCCTTGTAGCATATATATCTGTATTCGATTTTTCATGCCCAGCAGTTTTATGCATGGTTATGGGGTGGGGATCTCAACTGTTTCCAATCTGTGACTCAGAAACTAGGTCCCTATGGTTGTGGCCAGACCCCAGGATCAATTCTAATATCATGACTGCATTTGTCTCTTTATGCCCAACAATTGTATATATAGTTTTGGGGTGGGGATCTCAACCGTTTCAAAGTTATGACCCAGGGGTTAAGTCTGCAAGGGTGGGGCAAACCCTGGGGTCAATTCTAATATCATGACTGCATTTGTCTCTTTTTGCCCAGCATTTGTATATATAGTTTCGGGGTGGGGATCTCAACCGTTTCAAAGTTATGACCCAGGGGTTAAGTCTGCAAGGGTGGGGCAAACCCTGGGGTCAATTCTAATATCATGACTGCATTTGTCTCTTTATGCCCAACAATTGTATATATAGTTTTGGGGTGGGGATCTCAACCGTTTCAAAGTTATGACCCAGGGGTTAAGTCTGCAAGGGTGGGGCAAACCCTGGGGTCAATTCTAATATCATGACTGCATTTGTCTCTTTTTGCCCAGCATTTGTATATATAGTTTTGGGGTGGGGAGCTCAACCATTTTAAAGTTATGGCCCAAGGACTATGTTTCCAAGGGTGGGGCCAGACCCTACGGCCATCCCGGAAGCAAATGTGCATTCTTCTCTTTATACTCAGCAATTGTATATGTGGTTATATGGTGGGTATCCCAACCATTTCCAGGCAATAAACCTTTTTTGGCCCCACCCCTTAGCCTGGGGGGTCAGCCCCACCATTTGTACAATTTTGAATCCCTGCCTTCTATGAATGCTTCCGACAAAATATGATCGATATCCAGTGCATAGTTCTACAGAAAAAGTTGTTTGTAGAAATATAGCCAAATTACCCCTTTTTGGCCCCGCCCCTCAGCCCTCTGGAGGGGGGGGGTCATCCCCACCATTTGTACAATTTTGAATCCCTGCATCCCATGAATGCTTTTGATTAAATATGATCGATATCCAGTGCATAGTTCTACAGTAGAAGTCGTTTGCAGAAATATAGCCAAATTACCCCTTTTTGGCCCCGCCCCTCAGCCCCCTGGGGGGTCAGCCCAACCATTTGTACAATTTTGAATCTCCACAACCTAGGGATGCTTTCAGTCTAATATGGTTGATATCCATTACTTACTTCCAGAGAAGAATTAAGTCGCTTAAAGCAGTTTAGCCAAATTGCCCCCTTTTTGCCCCGCCCCTCAGCCCCCTGGGGGGTCAGCCCCACCATTTGTACATTTTGAATCCCCACCACCTAGGGAAGCTTCCAGTCAAATTTAGTTAAATTCCAATCAGTGGTTAAGAAGAAGAAGTCGTTTAAAAGAAATTGTTGACGGACGGACGACGGACGATGGACGACGGACGGACAGACAACGGACGCCACGGTATGGCATAAGCTCACCTTGGTCCTTTGGACCAGGTGAGCTAATAATACCAAATAAAAGTGATCTTCCTTGAAATTTATAAAGGATATATTGATAAAAGAGGAAGGGGGCTAACAGATAACATAGTACCTGTTAGGGAAATATAAACTGATGGAAGAAAAGTAAAGAGAGACAAAACTGAAAATGTGTTGGGGTTTGGGGAAGGGTACATTAGAGGGACAGTAATGGATAGAAAAGGTTGGTAAAGAAGGAAGCCAGAGATCCATGGAAAATGTTTGGTTGTTGGTGATGGTGATGTGGAGACTGTGGTTTATCTCTAGGTACAACACAGCTAGCTCCCCAGCATCCCTCTTCCCCGACACAACTTACGTCATTCAAGACATTAGAACTACCCTGCCTTTGATATAAAGATGACCTACAACCTTTCCTAGATAAGTATAGAAAACTAATAGGTTTTACCAAGATTTTTTATACCAAGCTGTATATACCAGTTGTAACTCATAATTTGAACCATTGTAGCACTCTTCATAAAAACCAAACTGGTAAAAGTAATTAAACGTCAGTCTTTTTTGTTTGGTCAGCTCAAAACATTCTGCTATTAAAAACAACCTATCACTTTATAGTGTGGAATTTTTTCCTGACATTTTTCAATGTTTAAAAAAATTGGATGACGCAAGTATGGAAATCTTTTGATAACCAGGCTGAGACCAAGATCTGACAGTGTGTCATTAATCTTTGATATTAAGGATCTAGATGTATATATAAAGTCTTTTCTAACACGATTCGTTTGCAACATGTGTTTTGATTGGATACGGACCATGTTTTAATCTGCGATAGGATCATGATCAATCGTGTTAAGCTCCTCCCATCGCACTTAAGCCACGCCCCATTTCTAACCAAAACAATATGGCGTCAGGCTCGCCTCTTAGCGGAATCCCGCTGATAAGGCTAGCAGGCAACAGAACAGAAACGACCAATGAAATGTATTTGTTGAATGACATGGAAATGTAAGAACTTTGCCAATATTAATCCAAATGTGTCGTATAAACTTTGCTAACAGCCACTAACAGGACATTCACGAACAATCCAAATATTCCACCTCGTCAACATACAGATCGAGCGCTCGCCAGTATGGGCGGGGCCAAATGACAGACTTTTGAAAAATTCTTTCCGATTGGTCAGTCCGCTGCAGAATGACATGTCGCCAGTTCAGGTCACAAAGTATTTTACTACGTACTTTTGTACAAGGAAATACAATTTTTCTTAAACATATTAGCGTAGTATATTTGTTAAGGTGTGTTAGAAAGGTCGAGAGTTTAAACCAAATTTCATGTTCCTATCGCCAGTATAGCTACTCAAAACAACGTACTATCCCCTAAATAGAAAATCATAAGTACTTTTTGTGGTCTTTTTCATGATATAAATAGGTTTTCTCTGGATACTCTGGTTTCCTCCCACCATGCTTACATCTGGGACAACAAGAGTGATCAATAAAAGTTGATATAACTAATTTTATAATTGTCTTAAAAAAAGAAGAAGATAATTTACATATTTTAGATCCCTAGTCCCCCAGAGATGTGGATGGCTGTTCAACAAGCAGAACTGTTCTTATCACCTCAAATCACCCCAATTTACTACTTAATGTGTAAGCAGATTTCGTGGATTTTTTTAGACATTGGTATGGCATTTGCTGCAGCAAGTTTAACAAGAGGCCCAGCACCCTAAATAGCTCACCTGGTATTTTATTTTCAATTTATCAAAGTGGTACAATCTGTTTTGATGGGTAAGACACCAAGAAAAAGAATTTACATGTTATGTCCCAAGAAGATAGCCTCCAGGGCTTGGTCTGGACCTCATGGGGGGGGGGGGGGGGGCACATATTCCGTTTAAAAAATTTCAGACCACATTTGGTTTGTACAGAACGGGAAAGAATTTTAGCTCACCTGCCCAAAGGGTATTTGCCTGAATAACCAAAAAGGCCTAGGATGATGATATTTGGCCAGTAACATGCTGGGATGAAAGGCTTCCAAAATTGTTCAAACGAATGACCTTGACAAATATTAAAAGTCACAGGGGTCAAATATGTTTAAAACATTTAAACAACTTCTTCTGAATAACCAAAAGGCCTCAGATGTTGATATTTGGCCAGAGGCATGCTAGAATGAAGGCCTACCAAGTTTGTTCAAACGAATGACCTTGATTGATATTCAAGGTCACAGGGGTCAAGTATGTTTAAAACCATTAGATAACTTCTTCTGAATAACCAAAAGGCCTAGGATGATGATATTTGGCCAGTAACATACTGGGTTGAAGGGCTACTAAACTTGTTCAAATATATGACCTTGACATATATCTAAAGTCACAGGGGTCAAATATGTTTAAAACCTTTAAATAACTTCTTCTGAATAACCAAAAGGCATTTGATGATATTTGACATAAAGCAGGCTGGGATGAAGGGCTATCAACTTTGCCAAAATGAATGACCTTTGCCCATTTTCAAGGTCATAGGACTCAAATATGTTTAAAACTTTTAAACCACTTCTTCTCAATAACCAAAAGGCCTAGGATGATGATATTTGGCCAGGAACATGATAGGATAAAACACAACCAAGATTGTTCAAACGAACGACCTTTGCATATATTCAAGGTCACAGGGGTCAAATATGTTAACAAGAGGCCCAATGGGCCTGCATCGCTCACCTGGTATAAAACTCACACTTGTAACCTTAAAAGTGATCTAAAATAAAGCTACAGGCAAAATATCAGTATTTATGATTAAAATTCGTTCAAAAGACCCTGTTAATTTTATTTTAAACATTTCACCCCTGTGATTGAAAGTCGAACAAAGTCATTATGTTGAACACATTGTATAGCCTTTCATCTCAGGATGCAACTTGCAAAGTAT
>NW_018405793.1:253762-314210 GCF_002113885.1 Mizuhopecten yessoensis
GGGGGGGGGGGGGGCACATCCTCCATCTCCATTTTAAGATATTAAATTCCCTTTGCACAAAGATGATCTAGAACAAGTTTGGTTAAAATCCCTTCATTGGTACAAAAGGAGAAGGATCTTAAATGTTTTCCTCTATTTCCCCCAAAGAGGCCCAACTATCTGCCCCAAAGAAAGGGGCCCACACACCTCAGTTTATACAGAATTGATTCTTTGTCCCTAACCATGCTTCAGACTGCATTTGGTTTAAATCCCTTCACTTGTACACTAGGAGAATTTCCCCTATTTGGCCCCGCCCCTCTGCCCCCAGGGGGTCTCACCCTCCACTTATACAAACTTGAGACCCCTTCGTCTTGAACAAATTTGGTCAAAATCCTTCTATTGGTTGAGAAGAAGATTTTTGAAGATTTACCTATTTTCCCCCTATTTGGCCCGGCCCCTCTGCCCCCGAGGGGGCCATGCCGTCCATTGAGAACCCTTTGGTCAATGATGCTCCAGACCATATTTGAACAAAATCCTCTGAGCCATAAAGGACTAGTTGCGTTTTAAAGGAAAAAGTTGACGGATGACTGGCGCTGCGCCATGGCAAATAAGCTCCGACTTTGCCTTTCAGGCCATGACTAGGTGAGCTAAAAACAAACTTTATGTAAATATTTTTTTTATTTGTGAACATGAAGATTGTGAAGCAGACACCTGAATTTCTGATGCCCTATCTCTATGTCTCTTTATTACTACAGATCCTAAATTGGACTAAAATTTATCTTTGATTAACCACAGCAATATTTTTGAAATTATGACTTATTTCTATCGATGTTCATATTGGATAAAGATAATATTTGATAACGGAAAACTCAGCTGTGGTTTATTGGAAGTTTTCTTGTAGAAATACCTTTTTTTCTAGATCAATATGATCATTAATATCTCTAGAAGTCTATACAAGTGCAAACACACTGATGTCTGATCAATACCAAACTAGAGAACTCTACACACCGTAATCTAGTATGTCCACCTACACACTGTAATCTAGTATGTCCACCTACACACTGAAATTCATGACTGGAAACAAATATCATTCTACGCTACAATACCAATACTAAGTCTTTTCCTTGAGATCTGATTATTGCCGTATGACTTAAAAATCATTCAGATCTTATTTTGTTCACTTTTGTTTCTACAAAATAGAACCATTTCATTAAAGGATCTTCAAAAAAACATTCTAGTTCCATGCAACATAACCTAATTATTTTTGATGATTTTTTTTTCACATTTAATTATTCATTGAACCTCTTTTAAAACTTCTCCACTGACAGATCAATCTGTATATACAGTACATGAGAGGTGTACTCTGTTGACTCAGTGTAAAAATACAAAACTGCAGCTTCTCGGGCATTTGAAATCATAATAAAATGCCAATAAGTTAAATATTGCACAGAAATAACACCTTGTTCTGGTGTAATTTTCAATAATCAATTTATTCTACTGGAAAACTAAACCATTAATTTCATAATAACCTATGTCGACTGAACTTCTTTTTTTAAGTGATTTAAGAGCAAAACAAAGGCAGACGACAAGTTGCATTAATTTCTTGTCAGTAAAAAAATTATCTTTTTAAAACACAAATTTTAAAAAGACTAAACCAGCTTCATATTGATGCATCATCTTGACCTGTTTAAAAGTCAAGTAAGTTGTGTAAGTTTATAATACACAAATAGCTAACTACTTCTATACTTCACTTAGAATTTTATTTTTCATATAATCCAATACATTGGTTAAGGTGCAGTGGTTGTCGGCAGTTACCCAACATAGCAACAACAGCTGGGATAAGGAGTGGTGCAGAGACTTGGAAGTCGACCAAATCATGGTACAGATAACTGCTGTTTTAGGCAGGTCTGAGCAGCTGTGACCATTGAGAAGAATGAAAAATAAGAAGAAAAGATGAAAGAGCACAGTTATGGAAAGCGAATAATGGTCAAGGGGAATGAGAGGCAGGGGATTCGGAAGGAACAGGAAAGGAAATGACTGGTCCGGGCTTAGGAGTTAAGGAATTGGATGGGAAATGATGGTCAAAGCGTACGAGGTGAGGAATAAGATGTAAAATAGCAGACCTTAGTGAAAAAGTGACCAGGAAAAGGACAGGGAAAGAAGGGTGCAGGTTGAGGACAATAACAGGAAACAATAAACAACGGATAGACAGTAACAAGAGATCCCAGTGACTTTTGATCTAAACTTAATACTGATGTGTATGAAAGCCAACCTTCAAAGTGAGTTAGTCATTTCACATATTTACTAGTACAGTACTTAATGTGAAAGAAATAGAATCAATCATTGCTATATGAGAAAGATCTGTTTAGTTCTTCCTTTAGTCATTTTGTTTTTATGATCAGTCTCAAAATATAACATGAACAATAAAGGATAGTGGGGAACCCTCATTGGCTGGCCCCAAAAAACAAATTTGGCTGAGTAAAAAATATGAAGCACTAGCGCTGGCCCAAATGACATATTGGTGGCCCAAATAATTTTTCCACAGCATTTAGCACAATGCTTCAGCACATTTAAATCACATATAACATGACAATGTTTGTAATATGTTAAACAGAATAAAACGTTATATTTTTAATTCTTCAACCCTATTTAAAACCTGACATGATCCACTCCATTCAGGTCTTCCCAAAATGAAATATACAAAACTCGCACCTCAAAGAAGACAAATTCTGAAACATTTTCTAAATCACGGACAGTACGATTGAAATCGAAGTAATGACAACTAAAAATGTATTGCCCCCCAGTTAATGTGGAAGGGACTATAATTTCTTTTATTCATTAATTTTGCGACAGTCCCCCAAACTTTTTTTGTTGGGCCAGTGACTATCTCACTTTTGACAACTTTTGGTCGCTCGAGCAAGACCTTAACCGCCATTGGCGAGCAGGTGACCGTCTATTTCAGGCACTGCTGCAACAACAAGGGAACAAGGGAAACCTACATATAAAATCTGAGAAAGATGCCTCTGGTACTTCTTGAGAAATACCGATAACAAACTTTCACTATCAAAATCCAAGATGACTGCCTGGCGGCCATGTTGTTTATCCGATCAGTCTCAAAAGCTGCACAGCTAAGGACCAAGAGGAACCTACTTATAAAATTTGAGAAAGATCCCTTTGATACTTCTTGAGAAATACCGATAACAAGAATTGTTTAAGGATGGACCACGGACGGACCACGGACGGACCACGGACCACGGACGCAGGGTGATTTGAATAGCCCACCATCAGATGATGGTGGGCTAAAAACAATGGGCAACAGTGAGTGGTGAGAAGGGATGAGGGGTCAGTAAAGAAAAGATCAGTGATGAGATGAGGGGGTGGGGTGGGACAGGAGACATTATCTACAGTGCCACCTGACCACGATGTAAGGCGGGTACACTATCTACAATGCCACCTGATCATGATGAAAGGCGGGTACATTATCTACAGTACCACCTGACCATGATGTAAGGGGAGTACATTATCTACAGTACCACCTGACCATGCTGTAAGGTGAGTACATTATCTACAGTACAACCTGACCATGATGTAAGGTGAGAACATTATCTACAGTACCACCTTACCATGATGTAAGATGAATACATTATCTACAGTACCACCTGACGATAATGTAAGGTGAGTGCATTATCTACAGTACCACCTGACCATGCTGTAAGGTGAGTACATTATCTACAGTACAACCTGACCATGATGTAAGGTGAGAACATTATCTACAGTACCACCTTACCATGATGTAAGAT
The DNA here is from genome assembly GCF_002113885.1 of Mizuhopecten yessoensis. NCBI lineage: Eukaryota > Metazoa > Mollusca > Bivalvia > Pectinida > Pectinidae > Mizuhopecten > Mizuhopecten yessoensis. The sequence goes on from NW_018405793.1 coordinate 257,542, forward strand.
GAATACATTATCTACAGTACCATCTGACCATGATGTAAGGTGAGTACATTATCTACAGGACCACCTGACCATGATGTAAGATGAATACATTATCTACAGTACCATCTGACCATGATGTAAGGTGAGTACATTATCTACAGGACCACCTGACCATGATGTAAGATGAATACATTATCTACAGTACCATCTGACCATGATGTAAGGTGAGTACATTATCTACAGGACCACCTGACCATGATGTAAGATGAATGCATTATCTACAGTACCACCTGACCATGCTGTAAGGTGAGTACATTATCTACAGTACAACCTGACCATGATGTAAGGTGAGAACATTATCTACAGTACCACCTTACCATGATGTAAGATGAATACATTATCTACAGTACCATCTGACCATGATGTAAGGTGAGTACATTATCTACAGGACCACCTGACCATGATGTAAGATGAATACATTATCTACAGTACCATCTGACCATGATGTAAGGTGAGTACATTATCTACAGGACCACCTGACCATGATGTAAGATGAATACATTATCTACAGTACCACCTGACGATAATGTAAGGTGAGTGCATTATCTACAGTACCACCTGACCATGATGTAAGGTGGGTACATTATCTACAGTACCACCTGACCATCCAATTTATGTCAACTGGTACAAATAAGGTTATAGATGTGTAATCATATGTCAACCTAGGGAATAGGCTTAAATTTACTTCATATTGGACTAGATGCACTAATAGCGTTTTGATCATCCAAGTAACTTTGATTGGGGTGCTAAATTTTCAAAACGTTTCTGACCATTAATTAATCATGAAAGTTTGAAACAACAGTAGCGTCTACTACTTGTCAGTTACAGGGTGAAAATCAGTTTGATGAAACACTTAGTGATGTCTTATGCGACCAGAAAATAAAGATAGCACTTGGGAATGTTCAACACCCCTAAACCTGTACTTTATTGCCTCACATTTTGGCAGAAACAACTTAAGAAAAACTTTTTTGTCAGCTTTTTTTCATGGAATCGCCCTTGCTAAATAAAAAACATAAAATAATACAAAATCAGAGTCACTTTTTGTTTTTATTAAAGAGAAGACATTGTCCTTTCTCAACAACTAGCTCTTTATTTTAAAGTCTAGTTAGTTATTTCTTAGTATAAACAGAGACACTATAGAATTAATCAAGATAACAAAGCAACAAGTAGGAGATCTAACCTTGCAGCAGACTTATTAACTCAATTAGATGTCTAATTAAGATGATCTAATCACAGGCACAGGACAAGGTGCCAAATGATTTCATTCATTCCAGATTCTAGACAATGAAAGAGGGCCACAGGCATCACTAGCTCACCTCCATGGCTTTTCTTTATGTGAAACATGCAGATGAAGTTCAAGAGCATTTGACAGACTTGTTGTGTTTTGTATAACTGTATTTCACCTTCTCCATCCGACAATAAACATACATCAATGATTTCCATATAAGCATTTTTTTATAATAATTTACCAAACATCTTCTCATAATCGTTTTTTCCTTTCAACAACTTTTAATATTAGAAGGACATTTGAATCCTCTCCAGGTCAAATTAATTTGAAATGCCTTTATAAAGAAATATGATTTACCTATATTTCCCCTCTGCATTTAGGATAGCCACACCCTCCCCTTATACAATGATGAGTCCCCAAAGGATGCTCCAAACTAAATAAATTTAAAAGCCTTTACCCCATAAGGAGTAGGTTTGTAATGGTTTTCTGATATATCTCCTACATCCCCATCCCTTTACCCCATAAGGAGTAGGTTTGTAATGGTTTTCTGATATATCTCCTACATCCCCATCCCTTTGCCCCAGTGTTGCAACCCCCTCTGTTTAAACAATGTTTAATGTTGGATAAAGGATGCTTGAAACCTATTAAGGTTAAAATTCTTTAGCATATAAATATACTTAAGAACAAGAGTCCCAAGGTCCTTAGCGGTCACCCGAGTTATATTATAGGTACTACATGTAGTAGCTCAATTTCATTGCTGAGATGTGATGTGGAAATCAACATGTAAACAAAGTGAAATACAATATTTGTCATGTCACCAAAGGATAAGAACTTTAAAAACTATTCAAATAAATTACTTTACTATTGAGAATTATACCCTCTCCCCAAGGGAGAGCAGATGACCTGGGGAATAATGAAATTTACAATTTAGGTAATGGTAATTTAGGTAAGGACTTTTCTATCTACGAACAGTAAAACATCTGAGTCTGATAAAGAAGATTTTTGAAATATTGATTAATTTTCCCTTTGGGGGGGGGGGGGCCCTGGCCCCTGGGGTTTTGGTAGGTATCCCATTTCTATAATTGTGTAGCCTCATCTACCAAGGATGATTCTGACTAAGTTTGACAAAGTTCCATCCACTGGATAATAAGAAGTTGAAAATGTAAAAAGTTTAAGCACGATTGACGACGGACAACGACGGATGGAAAGCGATCAGAATATGTCACTTGAGCAAAACAACACCCTTCATTTATAAAATGTTTAGTTCCCTTAGCATTAGCACTGCTCCTCACCAAATTTGGTCAAAATCCATTCAGCCATTCTAGAGAAGTAGCTGAAAAAATTGACAATGACGGACGACAGACACCGCACAATGGAGTAGGTGCATCTGCCCTTTGGGCAGGTGAGCTTATAAAATATTTCCATGATTTGTTTTTTTCACTTTTACTACTTTTTATTAAAGGATCATTAATGACTGTAATGAAAGATTTCTTGTGAGGGGCACACGTTACTAACATACCTCTAAGGGTTACCTGTTACTTATATACCTCTAAGGGGCACACATTACTTATATACCTCTAAGGGACACACGTTACTAATATACCTCTAAGGGGCACCTGTTACTAATATACCTCTAAGGGGCACCTGTTACTAATATACCTCTAAGGGGCACCCTTTACTAATATACCTCTAAGGGGTACCTGTTACTAATATACCTCTAAGGCACACACATTACTAATATACCTCTAAGGGGCACCTGTTATTAATAATCTCTAAGGGGCACCTGTTACTTATAAACCTCTAAGGCGCACACGTTACTAATATACCTCTAAGGGGCACCTGTTACTTATATACCTCTAAGGAGCACCCGTTACTAATATACCTCTAAGGGGCACCCGTTATTACTATATCTCTAAGGGGCATCCGTTACTTATATACCTCTAAGGGGCACCTGTTACTAATATATCTCTAAGGGGCACCCGTTACTAATAAACCCCCAAGGGGCACCCGTCACTAATATACCTCTAATGGGCAGACGTTACTTATATACCTCTAAGCGACACACATTACTTATATACCTTTAAGGGGCACATGTTACTAATATACCTCTAAGTGGCATCCTTTACTAATATACCTCTAAGGGGCACCTGTTACTAATATACCTTTAAGGGGCACCCATTACTAATAAACCCCCAAGGGGCACACATTACTTATGTACCTCTTAGGGGCACACGTTACTTATATACCTCTAAGGGGCACCTGTTACTAATATACCTCTAAGGGGCACCTGTTACTAATATACCTCTAAGGGGCACCTGTTATTAATATATTTCTAAGGGGCACCCGTTACTTATATACCTCTAAGTGGCACCCATTACTAATATACCTCTAAGGGGCACCTGTTACTTATATACCTCTAAGGGGCACCCGTTACTAATATACCTCTAAGGGGCACCCGTTACTAAAATACCTCTAAGGGGTACCTGCTACTAACATACCTCTAAGGGTTACCCGTTACTAATATACCTCTAAGGGGCACCCTTTATTAATATACCTCTAAGGGGCATCTGTTACTAATACACTTTTAAGGGGCACCCGTTACTAACATACCTCTAAGGGGCACCCGTTACTAATATACCTTTAAGGGGCACACGTTACTAACATACCTCTAAGGGGTACCCGTTACTAATATACCTCTAAGGGGCACCCATTACTAATATACCTCTAAGGGGCACCCGTTACTAATATACCTTTAAGGGGCTCCCTTTACTTATATACCTCTTAGTGGCACCCGTTACTAATATACCTCTAAGGGGCACCCATTACTAATATACCTCTAAGGGGCACCCATTACTAATATACCTCTTAGTGGCACCCGTTACTAATATACCTTTAAGGGGCTCCCTTTACATATATACCTCTAAGGGGCACCCGTTACTAATATAACTTTCCAAAGACAATTACATTACCATGATGACTGATCTATCTTTCAATCCAAAATTTCTGATATTGTACCAATTCTATCAAATTACATTATGCTTACTGCATTGTGTTACAACCAGGATTGCTTTCATCGCAAACAGGTATTAATATTTCCTTGAAGTAAATATTACATTTATGAACAGCCATTGATAGATTAATTATTTATTCCAATGTATTTAGAGAATTATCAAAGGTTTCCATGGAAACTGTCCTATATTTGGTGACACAATTACCATGTACTATCTGCTATATTGTAAAGAAGCTGCTGTGTGTCATAAACAGAGGCAGATGTATGCATGGCCACTCACTAAAGAGACTGAAACTAGTTCTGATCTATCCCCAGAATAAGCTTGACTGTCAGAATTTCCTGTGCCTAATCTGATATAAGATAAAATAGGATCATAGGAAAATTATCATCTTCAATATAGCATGCATTGAAACTCATGTTACTGAATCCAAAATGACCAAATGGAGACAGAAATCTGAAACCATTTGAAAATTTTAAAACTTTCAATAAACTCGCAATGCCATGAACCGTGATTCTGGAATGTAATTATCAAATAACACAATGCACTGTTATCTTATATACCGGCAGAATATAAAGTTTTTGTTTCTGTCGTTGTCAGTTCATTTATACATCTGAGTCTCTAGTGCACCTAGTAACAACAGAAGTAAATAATTCAATTACATTTTATATAAATTTCTTTACTTGCACCTTAACCAAACTTATCACAAAGCTATGTGTGCCTGCACATGTACACAGTCCTAGTACTCTGTGTTATATCACCAGCCTGTACACAGTCCTGGTAATCTGTGGTATATCACCAGCCTGTACACAGTCTTAGTACTGTGTGTTATATCACCAGCCTGTACACAGTCTTAGTACTCTGTGTTATATCACCAGCCTGCACAGTCCTCGTACTCTGTGTTATATCACCAGCCTGTACACCGTCCTCGTACTCTGTGTTATATCACCAGCCTGTACACAGTCCTAGTACTCTGTGCTATATCACCAGCCTGTACACAGTCTTAGTACTGTGTGTTATATCACCAGCCTGTACACAGTCCTAGTACTGTGTGTTATATCACCAGCCTGTACACAGTCCTAGTACTCTGTGTTATATCACCAGCCTGTACACAGTCCTAGTACTGTGTGTTATATCACCAGCCTGTACACAGTCCTAGTACTGTGTGTTATATCACCAGCCTGTACACAGTCCTAGTACTGTGTGTTATATCACCAGCCTGTACACAGTCCTAGTACTGTGTGTTATATCACCAGCCTGTACACAGTCCTAGTACTGTGTGTTATATCACCAGCCTGTACACAGTCCTAGTACTGTGTGTTATATCACCAGCCTGTACACAGTCCTAGTACTGTGTGTTATATCACCAGCCTGTACACAGTCCTAGTACTGTGTGTTATATCACCAGCCTGTACACAGTCCTAGTACTGTGTGTTATATCACCAGCCTGTACACAGTCCTAGTACTGTGTGTTATATCACCAGCCTGTACACAGTCCTAGTACTGTGTGTTATATCACCAGCCTGTACACAGTCCTAGTACTGTGTGTTATATCACCAGCCTGTACACAGTCCTAGTACTGTGTGTTATATCACCAGCCTGTACACAGTCCTAGTACTGTGTGTTATATCACCAGCCTGTACACAGTCCTAGTACTGTGTGTTATATCACCAGCCTGTACACAGTCCTAGTACTGTGTGTTATATCACCAGCCTGTACACAGTCCTAGTACTGTGTGTTATATCACCAGCCTGTACACAGTCCTCGTACTCTGTGTTATATCACCAGCCTGTACACAGTCCTAGTACTGTGTGTTACATCACCAGCCTGTACACAGTCCTAGTACTCTGTGTTATATCACCAGCCTGTACACAGTCCTAGTACTGTGTGTTATATCACCAGCCTGTACACAGTCCTAGTACTCTGTGTTATATCACCAGCCTGTACACAGTCCTAGTACTGTGTGTTATATCACCAGCCTGTACACAGTCCTAGTACTGTGTGTTATATCACCAGCCTGTACACAGTCCTAGTACTGTGTGTTATATCACCAGCCTGTACACAGTCCTAGTACTGTGTGTTATATCACCAGCCTGTACACAGTCCTAGTACTGTGTGTTATATCACCAGCCTGTACACAGTCCTAGTACTGTGTGTTATATCACCAGCCTGTACACAGTCCTAGTACTGTGTGTTATATCACCAGCCTGTACACAGTCCTAGTACTGTGTGTTATATCACCAGCCTGTACACAGTCCTAGTACTGTGTGTTATATCACCAGCCTGTACACAGTCCTAGTACTGTGTGTTATATCACCAGCCTGTACACAGTCCTAGTACTGTGTGTTATATCACCAGCCTGTACACAGTCCTAGTACTGTGTGTTATATCACCAGCCTGTACACAGTCCTCGTACTGTGTGTTATATCACCAGCCTGTACACAGTCCTAGTACTCTGTGCTATATCACCAGCCTGTACACAGTCCTAGTACTGTGTGTTATATCACCAGCCTGTACACAGTCCTAGTACTGTGTGTTACATCACCAGCCTGTACACAGTCTTAGTACCCTGTGCTATATCACCAGCCTGTACACAGTCTTAGTACTGTGTGTTACATCACCAGCCTGTACACAGTCTTAGTACTCTGTGCTATATCACCAGCCTGTACACAGTCCAAGTACTGTGTGTTATATCACCAGCCTGTACACAGTCCTAGTACTGTGTGTTACATCACCAGCCTGTACAACCAGTCTGTACTACACAGTTCTAGTCGTCTTTGTTTTATCACCAGCTTTGAGCTACCTGGTCAACAAAAGTTTCCTGGTCCAAATGTGCAACTGTTTTATCTGAATGAAAGTTTAGGGGAGATTACTTTGCCGAAAGATTCTAAAGAACAAGTTTGGTTTAAATCCTTCCATTGGTACAAAAGGATTTCTATTTGGCCCCCTCCCCCCCCCCCCCTCTGCCCCAAGGGGGTCACATCCTCTGTTTATAAAATTGAATTCCCTTTGCCAAAAGATGCTCTAGTACAAATTCAGTCCATATCCCTCCATTCGTTGGGAAGGAAAGGGGGGGGGGGGGGGGGGGGGAACATTCCCTTTGTTTCATACAAAATTGAGAACTGTCACTTTCTCTCCACTCAATCTTTTTCCTTCTCTTCCTCCATTTTTATCTGTATTTCTCTTCCCTGTCTCTTTCTACTCACTCCATAAATCTACTTCTCTCTCTCCATCTCTTTCTGCCAGTGTCTATGATCTCTGCCAACCGGATAAAAAAAAAATACAGTTTATATATAAAAAGTAAAATTGAAATTTTCCTATAAACGTTTGTGTGGATCTTACCTCCTTTGAATGAAGAGGTGCAAGACTTCCATTTGGCATGTTTGCGTGGGGAGCACCGGAGGGGGAGTTAGGGCCCGAGTCAGAGTTACTGCTACAGTCAACTGTAAACATAAATAAAGCACAGGTAAGTATCAACAATCTCTACTCAGGTAAATCTCAATTACAGTAAATTCTTACTAAGCAACTGTGTTCTTCAATTCTAAAAACCAGCAGGTAGTTTCAAATTAAAACTGCATTTACATGGTTATCTTTAAATTATTGATTTGAATAGATTTTAACTATTTCAAGATGGAAACAAGTCTGGTGCTGGTAATTAAGTGTTAACAAAAGTGTTTCACTGACTACCTCTAAGTTTTACATTGGGGCAGATACATATCCCTCTTAGTGGCACCCAGAGCACATAGGCATATCAAACAACACCTCATCAGAAGGTAATACTTCATGAATATCATAACATCAAATTTTACACATATCATAACATCAAATTTTACACATATCATAACATCAAATTTTACACATATCATAACATCAAATTTTTGTGATGCTATTTTACCAGCTAAGGTTAAATCAAATGGACAGGTATATCCCACTCAGTGTAATGTAGTGTGATATTATGTCATAAGGAGGTAATAATGTTTGTATATCATAACATGAATTTCTATCAGGACATCTCTGACACAGCTAAAGAACACACTGAATCATTGGTTGTGTAACAGTTGATGAATTCCTGTCAATATTCTGAGAGACGGAATAAGAAGAGCCAAAGGTGTTTTTTTAAACAGTTTTGTAGTCATCAATATAAATGATATTGTATATTCCGATCTATTTTTTATGACTTGTATTTTGTAAAAATGTATTGTTATGACACAAGCTTTGTTTGAACATTTTACTCTTGGAGTGGCAACATGTTTGTGTCCTTCGCTTTCCAAGTTCAATTCTAAGTGATCTAAATATAGGAGTTTAATGTAGACATTATTTGGACGTTTCCTATTTCATCTTGTGCCTTTGTCACATTATGCTGTGTTACCATGGAAACATCAAACCAAATGTAGGCAGCATTAAGGATTGAAAAGATTCTATAAAAATTGTGTCTATATATAGCGCAAGCAGTCACGACATGAAACAACAATATTGATTGGCTTACAACAGTCCACAGTCAGGCCTGGCTTGGAGGCCAGGAGACAGGGCTACTTACAAGGGCTGCAACCTATCCAATCATCTTGGTGACATTTGAAAAATCATTTTACCAAAACTACTCCTAGGCTAGAGTTTCAGTAAACAACTCTTGATGTCAAACAAGTGCAGCCAGTATGAAATACATAGGTTTAAACTTGCTGAAACATTGTCTTATAATAGTGTGAACTACATAGGCTTAAACTTGTTAAAACATGGTCTTGTAATAGTGTGAAATACATAGGCTTAAACCTGCTAAAACATGATATTATTATTGTAGTGTGAAACTTGCTGAAACATTCTCCTATTATAGTGTGAAATACATAAGTTTAAACTTGCTAAAACATTGTCTTATTATATTGTGAAATACATAGGCTTATAAACTTGCCAGAACATTGTCTTATAATAGTGTGAAATATATATATATATAAGTTTAAACTTGCTAAAACATGTTGTCTTATTCTATACTTATATATATATATATTCACTGACATAATCATTTCTTGCAAAATTCTATAATATAACCTATAATATCTTTGAAAGTTTCAGACCAACTTTAAATATGCCTATGATAATGATTTTCTTAAAACACTTCCAACAAAATTTTAACTAATATACTTTAATCTAAAAGATTTTGTAACTCTGTAGTTCATAAATAATTAAAAATCATAAATTGTAATCTCAATTAAAACAGGGCAAGTAAAATTTGAATCTAACTGAAGCTATTTTGTCAAATCAAAGAAAGGCTTTTTATTTATTTGAAGCATTTCAGAAATTCATCATGGCTGTCATATCAAAGTAATTTTTCAAATAAAATTCTATTATTTCTTTGAAAATTTACATTTAATGAATTCTAAATAGTTGCCAAATGATACATCAAGGGAGACATTCTTCTTCTCTCACAAGTTCTCAAAGTGTTCATATACCCTAGTAAACACATTTTTTTTTTTTTTTATCTATAAATATTTCTGTTTGACATGCGCTATTGAGAGTCATGCTAAATCAACCAGCAAAAGCATGACCACTCGATCATAAATGGCTTTGGTGCCTGAATTCTACATCCTGGTATAATATTTTCTATGTATCTTGGTATAATATTTTCTATTTATCCTGGTAAAATATTTTCTGTATATCCTGGTATAAATTTTCTGTATATCCTGGTATAATAATTTCTGTTTATCCTGTTATAATAATTTCTGTCTATCCTGGTATAATAATTTCTGTATATCCTGGTATAATATTTTCTGGGTATCCTGGTATAATATTCTGTGTATTCTGGTACAATATTTTTTGCGAATTCTGGTAAAAAAACCATTGTGCATTCAGGAATAATATTTTTTGTGAATTCTGATATAATATGCAAGTTAGATAATATAAACATGTAGATAATAGATAAACATGCAATCATATTTGCATGGACACATCAAACAATGACAGGCAACATTATTATATGAATCACAGGTTTTAATGATTTATAACACAAACAGATTAGATTATTATACTGTTAATAGACTTTTAATGTTAATACAAAATGTTAAATTAACAATCTGGAGCTGTTCAAAAACGGGGAAATATTTCTGACAATTTTTTGTTGAAACAACATAAGACAAATAAAAAACACATTTGATATAATAAATGAAGTTTTTTCTTTTATTTCTTTAAAAATTATTTCAATTTTTCGTTCATTGATTTTGACCAGTCTTTGAACAGAACTCCTGTAAATCAAAACTACATCCCACAAGGCATTCACTAGGCAGCCATTCAGCAATGAAATTATCGTGCAAGACCATACAATTTAACATTCAATAATTCTATGTCAATACCAGTATATTTGTTCAGGTTTTTTAGAAAACAACTACTGCTGGCCCCACCCCCACACTCCCTCCACTTCTCCATTACCTCGTAATGGACTCCAGAGCAAAACATGTTTTTGGGGTCAAAATTACAAAAAATACATTCCTGGGACATACCATTTTATCATTCAGTTCTAAAATAACCACTTTAATTTTATAAATACCAGATCAGGAAAATGGAAAAGAAGAGACATTAGGTTGGAAAACAATGCTTGTCAATATATTACAGAACATTACATTACGTAACTATAGCAATTTGATACATAGGAACAATTTAGCTGTGATGTCAATTTATAATGAAATCAATGAAAACTTAATTAAACTTTTCCCAAACAATGAATGTCTCTTTTGAAATTGATTGAAGATTTTTTCACATATGCAAAACTTCCAATCCTGTTTATGCAATAGGGAAAATTAAATGGATTTGTCATTATTAGAATACTGAGTTTATGAAATATATAGCTGACAACATGCACAGAAATGTTTACAAAACAGGTCCATACAAAAATGCAAGAAAAATGCATCTATATGGGTCTTTTGGGTATTGCCCCATTTAAAGTCATAATTAAACTGTTACCTTAGTAAGAGAGGACATTATGACATCATTTAGGTAACCAACAGATTTAATGATAAATGAAAATATAACACTTCCTATTAAAAAGGAGTTTCTGGGTATTTCTGATAAATAAAATAAGTGTTTTTCTAGTTTTGTTTAATTTTGTTTTTAAAAAATCTGATAGATGTAACAATGAATTTTATTGATGGATGAAGGAAGAAAGGCAGTGGGGAGACTGGCATACATACTTGATAATGGAGTTTTACGTTTGAGATAAGCTTGTCCCAGTTTTTCCTTCCTTCGGAGAATCGGGCTGTGAGTAATTCTCCGTTGGCTTTCCAATTTCTGCTTCAGAGCAGAGCGCACTTTAAGATTTGGTTCAGAGGCTGAAAACAAGAATACATGAGGGTAAAACCTGTGTATCCAGACATCCTTTCTGATCCAAAATTAGTCTATGACAGAAACTCGTTTCAGTCGATATCATGATGAAACTTTTGCTATCCTGTAGCATCTCCAATATCAGACTATATCCACATATGTGTTGCTTTCAGCCCAAATCAGCTTGTTCAATAACTTTGAGACTTGGAAGAGAATTGTCAGTGGATATTTTGAAAACTATGCTCAAAGTGAGCTTTTAACACAATAATTGAACAAGTGATTCATTGTTGAATGGTACTCGTAACTAGAGGCTACTTTTCAATGCTAAAAAAAAGGTTGAGAATAAATCTGAAATATGCTCCAATATCAAAGCATGGTTTGCTTTACAGATAAAATGTACAACCAAAACAGATAAATGCAGATTTGTGCAGCATCAAAGGCACCTTTGCTGTCACATTGAGAAATGTTTTTAGGTGGGTGAACAAATTCAATAATGTTAAAGTTGACATCAAAGAGGACACATAGCCAGGCAGGCCGGCCATCAAAGAAGAACAATGCTGCTGTAAAAACAGTAATTAAGGATGATGGTCATTGTTTCTGATAGAGCCCTATGGATGGCAGAAGGCAGTACATATCACATTCTGAGGCCCATTGCTCACCTGGTATTAATCTCACACTTGCAACCTTAAAAGTAGACTAAAATAAAGCTGACGCAATGGAAGTCAAGGTCATTCATGGGCGGATTGTTTGAGTGGTTAACACTCATGGCCTTCCATGCAGGCGGCTGGGGTTCGATCCCCAAAGTCGTCATACGCATGGAATATTCAGAGAAAGTGTTTTTCTCCTGCCCACACAAACCAAACAACCGAGATGGAGTATAAATTGGTTTGGGGTGGATGTTGCGGTATCTGTGCTGTAGCGTTCAAGTGAGGTGGCACTATAAATGCTACCGTTGGAAGCACAGTCCCACTACAAACAGAACACATTACATCTCCAGCACACACGCAGGCATACACATATAGGGAGATATTATCCAGGTGGCATAGGACTAGTAGTTAGCACCTGATTAGGCAGCTCCTGCAAATTCCTCAAAATGGTATTGATTATTATATATGCTAATTGTATATCTATGTATTGTAAAGCGCTTTACAGTGGCTTATGTTAGCTAGATAGGGCTCTATATCAAATGTTGTATATTTTCATTTATTATTATTCATTTGAATAAACTTAGTAGACCTTCATCAAAGCATGTTATTTGTCAAAAATCATCCCTGGTCTTTTGGTTATTCAGAAGATGTCATTTAAAGGGTTTAAATATATTTAACCCCATATGACCTCAAATATAGGTCAAGGTCATTCATTTTACCAAACTTGGTAGCCCTTCATCAAAGCATGCTACTGGCCAAATATCATCACTCTGGTCCTGTTGTTTTTTCAGAAGAATGTGTTTAAAGGTTTTTATGACAATAGACCCCTGTGACCTTGAATATGGGTGAAGGTCATTCATTTAAACAAATGAAGTAGCTCTTCATGTTTTACATATATTCCGCTTTGATCACAGTTAATTAGATAAGACGCCAATGGGCCTTGAAGATGACCTTGGATACAAAAAAAATATGATTTGTTGTTGTGATGTATCAAAAAACACAAAAACACCTTCGGACCTTTTGATCCATGACGAGGATTTGATTCTAACATATCAGCCCCATCCCTTAGACCCCCAGGGGTGATTCAGGGTCTTAATTTCCATACCATCAAATTGCAATCGCATGCTGATAATTCCAACCAAGTTTGAATTATATCCCACAAAAAATAAACAAAATATACCCTAAAGCGTTATTTCTCTATATAATACCAGGGGGGATAGGGTGACCCAGGGTAATGAAATACTCGGGTTTGATAAAGCTCTTAGGACCATTCCATCCATTAAGAGTATTTGATTCCAGCATACTTGGGTCTGGAGAAGAAGATTATTGAAATTTGTGCCAATCTGAACCCTTTTGACCTCTCAGGCCCCTGAGGGTTAGATCAGTATAAGTCACCTATTTAGTTTGGCTATGACTATGGAACTGTCCTGCAAAATTTTATTGAAATTGGTTCAGTGGTGTTTGAGAAGTAGTAAAAGTTTATGAATAACGCACACCGTACGACGACGGATAAAGATGGCAATAGCTCACATGAGCAAGTTGTTTAAAGATTTCAACATTTTTGACCCCTTTGACCTTGAATATAGTGAAGATCATTCATATTAACAGACTTGGTAGCCCTTCATTCCAGCATGCTACTGGCCTAATATGATCAGAATTTTCAAAAGAAGACGTTTAAAGTAACAAGATCACAGAGGGATCTTGGTGCCAACCATTGTACCATCTTCATTAGTTCTTTGTCAGTTTGATCTTTTCTCTTCTTTTCTCTTATCTGTGTGATCGAGTCATGTTAACAGTAAATGCACTTTCGATCTAAACTTCAAACTGCTACGTATAAAAGGCAACCTTTAATGTTAGTTTGTAATTTCACATATTTACTAGTACAGAACTTAATATGAAAGAAATAGAACCAATCATTGCAATATGGGAAAGATTTGTTAATCTCTCTCTGCGGTCATCTTGTATTTATGATCACTCTCAAAATAAAACATGTACAACTAAGGGCCAAGAGAATTAGCAATAACAAACTTTAACTGTCAAAATCCAAGATGGCCACCTGTCATCCATTTTATTTATTCTGTCGGTCACAAAAGTTAACACTCAAAACGAAAGACCAAGGGAAAGCTACATATCATATTTGTGATACCTGCAGCACTACCTTAGAAATAGCAATAACAAATAAACTGTCAAAATCCAAGATGGCCATCTGTTGGCCATTTTGTTTATCCAATCAGTCTCAAAAGTACACATGTACAACTACAGACCAACAGACCAAGGGTAAACTACATATCAAATTTGAGAAAGATCCCAAAAGTTCTTCCTGAGAAATAGCTATAACAAGCATTCACTGTCAAAATCCAAGATGACTGCCTGCCAGCCACTTTAATTATCTGATAAGTCTCAAAAGCTAAAATGTACAACTACAGACCAAGGGAAACCTGCATGTGAAATTTGAGAAAGATCCCTCCAGTAATTTCTGAGAAAGTCCCAAAATTTGATATGCATAACTAGGGACCATGGGGAACCTGCATGGGAAATTTAAGAAAGATTTTGGAAATATTGGTTAATTTATCCCTTTGGAGCCCCACCCTGGCTCAAGGGGTTGGGGTAGGAATCCCAATTTTACAATTTTGTTGCCTCATCTACCAAGGATGATTCTGACCAAGTTTGAAAAAAATCCATCCATTGGTTCTTGAGAAGAAGTTGAAAATGTAAAAAGTTTACGCACGACGGACGACGACGGACGGAAAGTGATCGGAATAGGTCACTTGAGCAAAGCTCAGGTGGCCTAAAAAGACAGAAAAATTGAATATTCTGTTATCCAACTTTATTTTATGCATCTAATGAAAGGTTTATAGAGGAAACTAAGCAGTCCTTATTCATTTCCTTTGCCAATGCAAAATGAAAGAATATGATAATAGAAAACTGTATATAAATGAAAGAATGAAATTGAGGTCACAAATACGTTCATAAAGGGGAAGTTGCTTGGTGCAACGAAAAAATACAAATATGCTTTCAAATCATTTAGATGCAGATATTGATGTGTCTATTTGAAAAACCAAAACACAAACACCAAAATATCACAAAAGTAAACAAATCACATTTGACAAGGACACACATATACACTACGTTCCTGTGCTAACAGTGCTGCCTTAATGTCATGCAGAGTCTATAAATCCCTACAGCACTAGAGTATATGTTGGTGGTGGTCGGACTGCGTACCTTTGTACATGGAATGCTACAGGAACTGATTGTTATGGTATTTTTAGCAAACATGTCCTATATTAAGAAAATTCATTACAGTCTTTAACTCTGGGCGTTGTTTGAGTAGCCTTGACAAGAATTTCACTTATTGTGTCTTCAAGGCATTTTTTGTGTTGTGACTGAAAGCATTGACTGTTATTTTAAAATAAACTTTTAGTCTCAGTAACTGAATCTATCTTATATCAAATTATCTTCACCACTCCTATTCAAATCCTCCATTAAGGAAATCAAATTTGTAGAAAACATGTAAATTAGCCAGTACTATAATATCTGCATTACAAAATGTTCAACGATGTTGAATTATAGGATGTAGGAAATTATTTGAAAAAAAAATGTGTATTTCATCAACGTGCCTGATCCAATTCCTGCCAGAGAAGATATCAGTGCCAGTGGATAGGAACAGGTGTTCTTTGACAAGAACTAATTATGAACCAATACATTAGCCTGTCTCATATCTCATATTCTCTTATATTCTACATAAAATCTGAACACTTATTTTTGTCCTCAATTTTGAAATAAGCAGGTTTAATGAAAAGAATTATCTTCCACCCATTTTTAATTTCTGAATATATTATTAGTATTTCCCATTGCGATTAATAATAAGATATCTCTGAACTTATTTTCGGAAAATTCCACTTTTTATATTAGACAGGAGATTATTATAAGCCTAAATCACTGTTCACCAGCTGTTAGGTTTGTTCTATATATAAACCATTAGGGAAATGTCAAGAATGCTATAGTTACTTTTGGAGCTATTTATACCAGTAATGTTCCACAATAAAACTCATTATAGCATTTTACTGTTCTGAAACGACTTTTGGAATGCCTAAGTTGAAAACAGTATTATTAAGTTTAGTTATGAATTAATCATTATCATTACTATGATAAGAAGCAAACCAAAACCAGGTACACAGAGTGCTGATTTAGACTTCAGTTATTATATCAGTGTTAGATGCACCCAACTGCACGGTCGTCACTTTTAGAAGACAACCCTAAGACTAAGTCATGTATACCTATTTAAATTTTTACGATTTATAATTTTAAATAATAAAGGACAATCTACATAATTGAATCTAGAGTAAAACCTAGTAACTGTCGACTGTACAGGCGTCCCTTAGCATCTGAAATCTTCCTTTTCCAAAATCTTTCATATCTGGAAATGCATTACTGTACAAAATACTTGTAATATGCCAAAAGCAAATAAACTCACCTCCATCAAATTAGATCTGGATAATAGCTATCATTGTTGATGCCAGTTGTAGGAAATATTCTATAAGATTTCCTTTATCATATCATACATTAATAGGTGATTTTTTTCGTTATTAAGAATTTTAATTTTTGTATTTCCAGAATGGGAGGCTTTACTGTGTTGTGTAACGTGTGGGAATTGTGTGTTCTAAGTCTGAGATGTAACATTAAAATAAATAAATATTTCAAAACAAGGATATAAAAAAGAACAAATATAAAGAAGGTGAAAATAAATAGAGCATAGACAGAATTAAATAGGTCTTGGCACAGATATGATGGATTTCATTGGCTGGTTATTGAATTAATACTAATTGAAAAAAGGCCCACAACTAAGACTATGAATGATGAAAGCAAACACAATCAATCTCTTCCAAAACAAAATGGTTTTATAAGTAAATAAAAACTTTCTCACAAACTCAAGCAATGCTATCATGATGCTTCAACACAAGGAATTTAAGGCAAGCAACGAAATGTACGTACCTGTTTTCCGTAATGGAAAATCATCTTCATATTTTCCTAATAAATGAGGGCCATAAGGGGGAGACAATCCTGTTTGTGGAGGAGAACTTTGATCAGCCCTAACAAAGAAAAATTAAAAAGAATGCTTATAATCATTTTCATCAGAATGTTCAAATATTTAAGCCCACCTGTTTTAACTTTCCTTTTCATTGATTAATGCCCCTAGTACATGTATCTAGTCTGTATAAGATTGAATTATAAACATACCAGCAATGTCATAATGACATCATTGGTGAATAACTAGGGTTTTATCTTCATGGGTGGTGATGGGGGGGGGGGGGGGTTCGCCTGATGGATCGAAGTGGTTTGGGGTCAACTAATGGGTGGAAGTGGTTGGGGGGTCATCTAATGGGTGGAAATGGTTGAGAGGTCACCAACTGGGTGGAAGTGGTGGAGGGGGGGTCACCTAATGGGTGGTAGTGGTTGGTGGGGTCGCCTCATGGGTTGAAGTGGGGGGAGGGTAGCCTAATGGCTGGAAGTGGTTGGGGGGGGGCACCTAATTGGTGGAAATGGTTAGAAGGAGTCAGATAATGGGTGGAAGGCCCTATGGATGGAAGTGTTAGGGGTTTGTCACTTAATGGATGGAAGTGGTAAGAAAGGGTCACCTAATGGGTGGAAGGCCCTATGGATGGAAGTGTTAGGGGGTTGTCACTTAATGGATGGAAGTGGTAAGAAAGGGTCCCCTAATGGGTGGAAGTTGTTGGAGATTAGAAGGTCACCTATAGGTGGAAGTGGTTGGGTGGTCACCTTATGGGTGAATATGGTAGGAGGGAGGTCACCTAATGAGTGGAAATGGTTTGCGGGGAGGGGGTCAACTAAATGGTGGAAGTTGTTGGGGGTCACCTAATTGTTGGAAGTGGTTGGTGACGTCGCCTTATGGGTCGAAGTGGTTTGGGGTTGTCACTTAATGGATGGAAGTGGTTTGAAAGGGTCACCTTATGGGTGGAATTGGTTTTGGGGATACATAATGTGTGGAAGTGGTTGGGAGGGTGATCTTATGTGTGGAAGTGGTTGGGGGGAGGGGAGTGGTTACCTAATAGGTGAAAAATGGTAGGGGGGTCACTAATTGGTGGTGGTGGTTGAGGGGGTCGCCTTATGTGTGGAAGTGGGTGGGTGGGGNNGGGGGGTCACCTAATTGGTGGAAGTGGTTGGGGGTCACCTAATGGGTGGACCTGGTTGAAGGGTTTGCCTTATGGGTGGAAATAGTAAGAGGGAGGTCACCTAATGAGTGGAAGTGGTTTTTGGGGTGGGGGTGGGGAGTGCCTAATGGGTGGAAGTGGTTGGATGGTCACCTAATGGACGGACGTGGTTGAATGGTCACCTAATTGTTGTTAGTGGTTGGGGGGGGGGGGGGGCACCTAATTGGTGGAAGTGGTTAGGGGTCACCTAATTGTTGGAAGTGGTTGGTGGCGTCGCCTTATGGGTGGAAGTGGATGGGGGTTGTCACTTAATGGATGGGAGTGGTTGGAAGGGGTTACCTAATGGATGGAAGTGGTTGGGGGTTGCCTTATGATTGGAAGTGGTTAGGGGGGTTGCTTAATAGGTGGAAGTGGTTGGATTGTCACCTAATGGATGGAAGGGGTTGGAAGGGGTTACCTAATGGATGGAAGTGGTTGGGGGTTGCCTAATGGATGGAAATGGTAGGGGGGTCACGCAAGTCACGAAGTGTTTCACCTAATGGGTGGTAGTGGTTTGGGGGTCACCTTTTAGGTGGAAGTGGTTTGGGGGTTACCTAAAGGATGGAAGTGGTTTGGGGGTCACCTAATGGGTGGAAGTGGTTGGGGGGTCACCTAATGATTGGAAATTGTCGGGGGATCACGTAATGGATGGAAGTTGTTGGGGGGAGTCAACTTATTGGTTGGGGGTGTCACCTAATGGATGAAATTGTTGGGGGGTGGGGGGGGTCACCAAATGGGTGGAAATGGTCGTAGAGGGGATGTATCATGCCACCTTATGGTAAGTAGTGTGTGTGTGGCATCTGTACCAATTTCTACACACAAAAATTACGTCTCTTAAGCTTTTCCTATTACAAGAGGCCCAATGGGTCTGCATCGCTCACCTGGTATAAATCTCACACTTGTAACCTTCAAAGTAGTTTAAAATAAAAATATCAGTATCTATGACTTTCATGCCTGTTAAAAGATTAAAACAGATTTTAAACCTCGGTTACCTTGAAAGCCTAACAAGGGTATTATGTTTAACAAACTTCTTAACCCCTCATCTCAGCATGCAAATTGCCAAATATAACCACCATAAACCTTTTATATATTGAGATTAGGTCATTTGAAGGTTTATACACATATGACCATTTGTGACCTTGAAAGTGGGTCAAGGTGATTTATTAGGATTATTATTGTATTTTTTTTCTTAGTATGTAACTGGCCGCATACCAGTATTCTAGGTATTTTGTTTTTCAGAAGAAGTTGTTCAAAAATTTTAACATATTTAACCCATGTGACCTTGAATAAGAGTGAAGGTCATTCATTTGAACAAACTTGTTAGCCCTTTATCCAAACATGCTACTGGCCAAATATCATCAACCTAGGCCTCCTGTTTATTCAGAAGAAGTTGTTTAAAGTAAAAGGTTGACACCTGATGGACAGACAATAGACGGACGGACAATGCACCACGACACTAGCATACTTCAGGCCAAGTGAGCCAAAAAATAAACATCTAAAAGTCACACAGTTAGATTATAAAGTTTCATTGTAATTTCATTGAAAGATTTTTCGTTACTAATTAAAATCATCATCACATACCCTGTTTTCTTATTTAAGTAGCATTAATGCGGACCCTGGTGAATGACTATGGCACCGCCTACTTACCAATGACGATATTGTGGAGGAGAATTCCTTGCAGCAGCTTCTCTCTGTTTTTTTGTTAAGACAAATTCTTGAAGTCTTTGTTTGACTTCTGAAGATGCTATTGCACCTAAAAAAGTAAGGATACATATTATTTCCTTGAAAATTAAAACTAGCTTAATGATCTCTACCACTGACAAAAAGTGTAACTTTGCATAGGAACTTGGGTTTTCTTCCAGCATGACAATAGCTTTGATACAATATTTCTGAATAGTAACCCATACCTTGCTGAATTTTTGTGAAAAATTAAATTTGGATGAATAAACAAAATATTTTCAACAACAGTGTTCTGACGGTAAAAAAAAGCAGGGCTAGATCAGAATTTGATCCCTAAACTTCAGATGGTTATACTTTCATTGTGACAGACTGAGCCACCTTATCAACAATAGTGTCTTTGCCTGAATACAGTTATATATCAAAAACAAAACAAATGGGAGGTTACTGTATTTATATTATGTATACTACAGTGCAGTTACTCTCTCTATATATACTTTATAAATACAGTGCAGTTACTCTATATATATATACTTTATAAACTACAGTGCAGATACTCTATATATATATAATTTATATATAAACTACAGCGCAGTTTCTCTCTATATATATATACTCTATAAAATACATAGCAGTTACTCTCTCTATATATATTATAAACTACAGTGCAGTTACTCTATATCTATATACTGTATAAACTACAGTGCAGTTACTGTATATATATATACTGTATAAACTACAGCGCAGTTACTCTATATATATATACTGTATAAACTACAGTGCAGTTACTGTATATATATATACTGTATAAACTACAGCGCAGTTACTCTATATATATATACTGTATAAACTACAGCGCAGTTACTCTATATATATATACTGTATAAACTACAGCGCAGTTACTCTATATATATATACTGTATAAACTACAGTGCAGTTACTGTATATATATATACTGTATAAACTACAGTGCAGTTACTCTATATATATATTATAAACTACAGTGCAGTTTCTCTCTCTATATATATTATAAACTACAGTGAAGTTACTCTCTCTATATATATTATAAAGTACAGTGCAGTTACTCTCTCTATATATACTTTATAAATACAGTGCAGTTACTCTATATATATATGCTTTATAAACTACAGTGCAGTTCCTCTCTCTATATATATTATAACCTACAGTGCAGTTACTCTCTCTATATATATTATAAAGTACAGTGCAGTTACTCTCTCTATATATACTTTATAAATACAGTGCAGTTTCTCTATATATATATACTTTATAAACTACAGTGCAGTTTCTCTCTCTATATATATTATAAACTACAGTGCAGTCACTCTATATATATATACTATATATATATATACTTTATAAACTACAGTGCAGTTACTCTCTATATATATACTGTATAAACTACAGTGCAGTTACTCTATATATATATACTTTATATATAAACTACAGTGCAGTTTCTCTCTATATATATATACTCTATAAACTACATAGCAGTTACTCTCTCTATATATATTATAAACTACAGTGCAGTCACTCTATATATATATACTATATAAACTATAGTGCAGCTACTATACATATATACTATATAAACTACAGTGCAGTTACTACATAATTACTAAACATATATACTATATAAACTATAGTGCAGTTACTATATATATATACTAAATAAACTACAGTGCAATTACTATAAACATATACTATATAAACTACAGTGGAGTTACTTTATATATATACTATATAAACTACAGTGGAGTTACTATATATATATATATATATACACACTATAAACTAAAGTGCAACTACTATATAAATAAACTACAGTGCAGTTACCATATATATTATATAAACTACATTGCAGTTACTATAAATACATACTATATACATGAGGCCCAGTACTTGAGATATAGCGAGATTTTTTTCAAAAAGAGCCCCACCCCTATGCCCTTAGGGGGGTCATACCCATCATTTATACATAATTGGTTCCCCTTCACCAAAGGATGCTTTATGCCAAATTTGGACAAAATCCTGTCATTCCTAAAGAAGAAGAAGGATTTTGAAGAATTTGCTATGTTTCCCGTATTGGGCCCCTCCCTTCTGCCCAAAGAGGGGCCACACTCACTGTTTATACGAAATTGAGTCCCTTTTGCCCAAGGATGCTCCAGACTAAATTAGGATAAAATTCCTTAATCCATATGGTAGAAGAAGGATTTTAAAGGGTTTTACCTCTATTTCCCCTATTAGGCCCCATCCCTCAGGTCCAAGTGGGGCCACACCCACTGTTTATACAAAATTGATTCCCCATTACCAAAGGATGCTCCACACAAAATATGAACCAAATCCTTTCACTCCTACAGAAGAAGAAGAATTTTAAAGAATAATTTGCTATGTTTCCCCTATAGGGCCCCACCCCTCAGGCTCCTGGGGGGGGNTGCTATTTTTCCCCAATAGGACCCCACCCCTCAGGCTCCTGGGGGCCAGACCCAAGGTTTATACAAAATTGGTCCCCTTTACCCAAGGATGCTTCAGACCAAATATTGAACAAATCCTTTCATTCCTACAGAAGAAGAAGGATTTTAAAGAATAATTTGCTATATTTCCCCTATTGGGCCCCGTCCCTCAGGCCCCAGGGGAGCCAGACCCACCATTTATACAAGATTGAGTCCCCTTGGCCCAAGGATGCTCCACACCAAAAATGGACCAAATCCTTTTATTCCTACAGAAGAAGAAGGATTTTTAAGAATATTTTGCTATGTTTCCCCTATTGGGCCCTACCCCTCAGGCCCCCTGGGGGCCAGACCCATGGTTTATACAAAATTTGTTCCCCTTTACCCAAGGATGCTTCAGTCCAAATATGGACCAAATCCTTTCATTCCTACAGAAAAAGAAGGATTTTAAAGAATTTGCTATATTTTCGTTATTGGGCCCCGCACCTCAAGCCCCTGTGAGGGCCAGACCCACAGTTTATACAAAATTGAGTCCCCTTGGCCCTTGGCCCAAGGATGCTCCAGACTAAATTAGGATAAAATCCCTTAATCCCTATCCATTAAAACCTCTGTTTCCCCTATAGGGCCCACCCCTCTGCCCCCAGGGGGGCCACACCCACCATTTATACAAAATTGAGTCCCCTTGGTCTAAGGATGCTCCAGACCAAATTTAGCCAAAATCTACTTGGCCGTTCAGGTCTAGTAGCGTTTTAAAGGAAAAGTTGACGGACGGACGGAAGCTGTGGTATGGCATAAGCTCTACATGGTCCTTTGGACCAGGTGAGCTAAAAATACAGTGCCGTTTCTATAAATATATACTATATAAACTACAGTGCAGTGGGTAAGGGATCTTTAAATGTCAGCTATGACACTGTATTGCCTCTTAAGATGATTTGTCCAAATAGATTCCTCAAGGCTCTGTAAAATCCTTTTAAACAAATTACAACCTGTTTCACTTACAGGCCCATGGGGTGCCTACAGTTTCAACAGAAGAAAATTTGAGGGGAACAAATGAACTATTAATTGAGACTAATAAAACATTTGCAACTGCCTGGCCAGAATGAATTGAACAACAATCAAACTAAATTGCTTTCAAAAACATTTCAAGATTTGAAATTAAAATATTGTAGTAAATCTCTTTGTTCTTACTTTCTTCATTTTTGTTTTTATTTTTGATCTGTTCCAGTCTTTCCTTTTCCAACAGTTCTTTCTCCAGCCTGTGCTGTTCTTCTAGCTTCTTCTGTTGTTCAATGAATTCTTGTTGCTTCTGGAGCAACACCAGATGCTGAAATAAGAAAATAGTAGGGTATCAATATTTTGAAACAAACAAAATTTAATATGACATTACCAATATCATAGGTCATGTTATATTATTTTTCTGTTTGGTTAACATCCTGCAGTGTGACATCAACCTGACAAGTTAAATCACTGGAAGAGAAAAGATATATTGATAATGGGTAAAAAATCTAACCTGCTAAAACATCATTGATATTAATCCAATCTTTTGAGATTGTTCTCAATTCAACCATGTTGGCAGAGCAACTTTGATTTTATTGGTCAACAACCAGGATTTTTAGCCCTGAAAATTGCCCCAATTGAACCCATAGTCCTGTCCCCTTCTGACCCTACCATCATGTCCCTTTCAGACCCAACATCCTGTCCCTGTAGGATCCAACAGTCCTGTCCCTGTAGGACCCAATGGGCCTGTCCCTGTAAAACGCCACAGTCCTGTCCCAGTAGGACCCCACAGTCCTGTCCATGTAGGACCCATCAGTCATATCCTTGTAGGATCCAATGGTCCTGTCCCTATAGGAACCCATAGTCCTGTCCCAGTAGGACCCCACAGTCCTGTCCCAGTGGGACCCCACAGTCCTGTTCCAGTAGGATCCCACATTCTGTCTCTTTCAGACCCTATTGTCCTGTCCCTTTCAGACCCTATTGCCATATAGGACCCCATGGTCCTGTCTCTGTATGACCCCCATGGTACTGTCTCTGTAGGAACCCATGATCCTGTCATTGTAGGACCCCATGGTCCTGTCCCTGTAGGACCCTTGATCCTGTTCCTGAAGGACCAATGGCCTGTCTCTGTAGGACCACCATGGTACTGTCCCATTAGGAGCCCCATGAAACTTTCCCTGTAGGACCCATGATCCTGTCCCTGTAGGAGCCATGGTCCTGTCATTGTAGGACCCCATGGTCCTGTCCCTGTAGGACTAATGATCCTGTCTCAGTGGGACCCCATGGTCCTGTACCACTATGACCTTATGGTACTGTCCCCGTAGGACCCCATGGTACGGTCCCTGTAGGACCTCCTGGTCATGTCACTGTAGGAACCCATGGTCCTGTCCCACTAGGACCAATGATCCTGTCTCTGTAAGAACCCATGGTACTGTCCCTGATGCACTCATGATCCTGTCCCTGTAGGACCTCATGATCCAGTCCCTGTATGACTCACGTTCTTGACCCTGTAGAACCCCTGATCCTGTCTCTTTAGGTCCCCCATGGTCCTGTCCCAGTAGGACCCCCATGGTACTGTCCCTGTAGGAACCCATGGTCCTAACTCGGTAGGGCCAATGGTACTGTCCCTGATGCACCCATGATCCTATCCCTGTAGGACCATATGGTCCTGTTGCTGTAGGACCCAATGGTAATGTCCATGTAGGACCCCATGGTCCTGTCCCTGTAGGACCTGTATAACCCCATGGTACTGTCCTTGTAGGACCCCCAAGGTCCTGTCCTTGTAGGACCCAATTGTCTTGACCATGTAAACCCCGTATGTTCCTGTCCCTGCAGAAGGACACCATGGCCCTGGCCCTGTTGAGCCATATACATTCAATGCTATGGCTCTTTGCCTAGTGTTCCTTTATATCAAATTAGGTTTATATCTCTTCATACCAAAAAAGTCTTTGACACTATTTCCCATGTTCGGGCCTGTCCTCAGCCCCCATAGGGCCCCATCTTTTGTTTGTTCAACATGAGACCCAGAGGGCCTGTATTGCTCACCTGGATAATAAAGCAACCATGGAAATTTGTATCTACTGCCTTGAAATGGAGTGGATTAACCTAAATTTCCCTAATTGGGCCTAGCCCCTCTGCACCCTAAAAGCAAACCTCCATTTTACCCTTGCCAAAGGATGCTCTGGATCAAAAGGAGAAAGATTTTGAAGATTTAAACCGCAAATATTAGGCCCCTGTCCCTCTACACCTAGAGGGGCCACACCCTCCATTTATACAAAATTAAGTCCCCTTTGCCAAAGGATACTCCAGGTCAAATTTGGATAAAATTCGTCCATTGGTACAAAAGGAGGGATTTTGAAGATCAAAACTAAAATTCCCCTATTGGGCCCTCACTGCCTCCCTGCTCCCAGAGGGGCCACACCCTCCATTTATACAAAGTTGAGTCCCCTTTGTCCAAGGATGCACTAGGCCTGTCCCTACAACCCCTGGGGCAGGGCAAAATGTTATTTTTTCATTTCATCCAATTCACCTCTGATCACAATTATCCCAACCAAGTGTGAGTGATTCCCTGTTGAAAATGGACAAACTTTACCCAAACATGTTACTGTATAAACTATAGATTACTTAACCCCGTCCCCAAGAGAAAATGGATGATGGGGGTACTGAAATTTACGATTTAAAAAAAGCTCCTGATGACCTTTCTATCCATAAAAAACATTATATTCTAGTAATGTATGGTTATGGGGTGGGGATCTCAACTGTTTCCAAGCTGTGACTCAGAAATTAGGTCCCTATAGGGTTGTGGCCAGACCCCAGGATCAATTCGAATATCATGACTGCAATCGTCTCTTTTTGTCTAGCATTTGTATTTATAGTCATGGGGTGGGGATCTCAACCGTTTCTAAGTTATGACCCAGGGGTTAAGTCTGCAAGGGTGGGGCAGACCCTGGTGTCAATTTTAATATCATGACTGCATTCGTCTCTGTATGCCCAATAATTGTATATATAGTTTTGGGGTGGGGATCTTAGCCATTTGGAAGTTATGACCCAGGGGTTAAGTCTCCAATTTTGGTGCAGACCCCAAGGCCATCCTGGAAGCATATGTGCATTCATCTCTTTATACTTAGCAATTGTATATATGCATGGTTATAGGGAGGCGATCTCAACTGTTTCCAAGCTGTGACTAAGAAACTAGGTCCCTAGGGGTTCGGTCAGACCTCAGGGTCTATTCTAATACCATGATTACTTTTGTCTCTTTATGCCAAGCATTTGTATATATAGTTCTGGGGTGGGGATCTCAACCGTTTCAAAGTTATGACCGGGGACTATGTCTCAAAGGATGGGGCCAGACCCTAGGCCATCCTGGAAGCAAATGTGCATGCTTCTCTTTATACTCCACAATTGTATATATGGTTATATTGTGGGGATCTCAACCATTTCCAAGTAATAAACTTTTTTTAGACCCACCCCTTAGCACGTTGGGGGTAGGGGTGTGGGGGTTGGCCCCCACCATTTGTACAATTTTGAATCCCTGCCTCCCATGAATGCTTCTGACCAAATATGATCGATATCCATGGTATAATTCTACAGAAAAAGTCGTTTATACCAATATATATAGCCAAATTGCTTCCAGTCAAATATGGTTGAAATCCAGTGCATACTTCTACAGAAGAAGTCTTTTGTAGCAATATAGCCATATAGCCCACTTTTGGCACCGCCCCTCAGCCCCCTGGGGGGTCAGCCAAACCATTTGTACAATTTTGAATCTCCACTACCGAGCGATGCTTCAGACCAAATATGGTTGATATCCATCTCTTAGTTCCAGAGAAGAAGTCGCTTAAATTAATATAACCAAATTTCCCCCTTTTGGCCCTGCCCTTCAGGCCCCTGGGGGACCAGACCAACGGTTTATACAAAATTGGTTCCATTTCACTGAAGAATGCTTCAGACCAAATAAAGAACAAATCGTTCCATTCCTACAGAAGAAGAAGGATTTTAAAGAATTTGATATGTTTCCCCTATAAGCCTCTGCCCTTGAGGCCCCTATGGGGCCAGACCCACGGTTTAAACAAAATTAGTTCCCCTTTACCCAAGGATGCTTCAGACCAAATATGGACCAAATCCTTTCATTCCTACTGAAGAAGAAGGATTTGAAAGAATTTGCTATATTTCTCCTACTGGGCCCCGCCCCTCAGGGGCCAGACCCCCGGTTTATACAAAATTGGTTCCCTTTTACCCAAGGATGCTTCAGACTAAATATGGAACAAATCCTTTCATTCCTACAGAAGAAGAAGGATTTAATAGAATTTACTATGTGTTCCCTATTGGGCCCCACCTCTCAGGCCCCTTTGGGGCCAGACCCTCTGTTTAAACAAAATTGGTTCCCCTTTACCCAAGGATGCCTCAAACTAAATATGGAACAAATTTTTTCATTCGTACAGAAGAAGAAGGATTTTAAAGAATTTACTATGTGTTCCCTATTTGGCCATGACCATCAGGCCCCTCGGGGGCCAAACCCACGGTTTATACAAAATTGGTTCCCCTTCACCCAAGGATGTTTCAGACTTAATATGGAACAAATCCTTTCATTCCTACAGAAGAAGAAGGATTTTGCTATATTTCTCCTATTGGGCCCCGCCCCTCAGGCCTATCAGGGGCCAGACCCACCATTTATACAAAATGTGTTCCCCTTCCCCTAAGGATGTTTCTGACCAAATTTGGTCAAAATCTGCTCAGTCGTTTATGACTAGTAGCGATTTATAGGAAAAGTTGATGGACGCTGGATGCGGGATGCCGCGCCATTGCATGAGCTCACTTACCCTTGGGGCAGGTGAGCTAAAAATGTAAAAAGTTTACAGACATCAGACGTAGGATGATCGCAATAGCAAAGAAGGTTGTTGCTTTTTTCCAACCTGTACAACTAATGTGAGCAACATCATTCTCTAAAATATTCATTCATTTTGAATAAGGATTGAACAAAACTTCAACATAATGTTACATATACTCAAAGATGCTTCATTCTTAAGAATAACCACTAGCTACACTATTGTGGAAAGACATTGCCTTTTGATCAAGGCTTTTAAATAAAGGGCAAATCTTTTGTTAATCACTATTCATTTATAATTGCCAAAGTTGAACATGCTAACATACCAAATCAATTATAACTGCTATCTATAAATATCCATGTGTTTGATCCCCTTAATGCCACCGGTAGAAAACAAATGGATCGACCAAGAATATTCCTTGGTCATAAAGTGTTCGTGAACTGCTACATTCCATTATATCAAGAACGCAGCCTTACATCAATCTAAGTTAATGAGAGATTCCAGCAAAACATCTTTTGAAAATCAATCTTATCTTGTATTTACATCCAATCCTGATATTCTAAATGCGGCTGTGTATTGCTAAAAATGGCTTCCACACTCGGCTTTGTACTCTTGTAAATAATAAGTGAAGAGCTGACTGACCAATGACAGTCTTCACAACTCAAGCCCACACATTCTATTTTTAGCAGCTAAGTAAAGATATTGAAATCTCTGTGAAAAGCACTTTGTCATTCAAGCAGTCTTTCATCTTCTGAAGTCTTATTTCCATGGCGGTGAGACTATATAGCCTTTCAGGACTCACAACCAAGAGACCAATTAATTATCTGTCAGCATATGCAGTCTATACACTAAGAACAAAACATTTTAGAAATGTAAAGTAGAACCTGCCTTTAGAGAACATCTGAAAAAAAACACAGTCTCTCAATACAGGTGGAATACTAATTGAGTCTATCATATGTATACTTAGATACTAATCAAGTCTATCATACATATACTTAGAAGATACTAATCAAGTCTATCATACGTATACTTAGATACTAATTGACTCTATGATTCGTATACTTAGATACTAATCAAGTCTATCATACATATACTTAGATACTAATCAAGTCTATCAAACGTATACTTAGATACTAATCAAGTCTATCATACGTATACTTAGATACTAATCAAGTCTATCATACATATACTTAGATACTAATCAAGTCTATCATACGTATACTTAGATACTAATCAAGTCTATCATACATATACTTAGATACTAATCAAGTCTATCATACGTATACTTAGATACTAATCAAGTCTATCATACATATACTTAGATACTAATCAAGTCTATCATACGTATACTTAGATACTAATCAAGTCTATCATACATATACTTAGATACTAATCAAGTCTATCATACGTATACTTAGATACTAATCAAGTCTATCATACATATACTTAGATACTAATCAAGTCTATCATACGTATACTTAGATACTAATCAAGTCTATCATACATATACTTAGATACTAATCAAGTCTATCATACGTATACTTAGATACTAATCAAGTCTATCATACATATACTTAGATACTAATCAAGTCTATCATACGTATACTTAGATACTAATCAAGTCTATCATACATATACTTAGATACTAATCAAGTCTATCATACGTATACTTAGATACTAATCAAGTCTATCATACATATACTTAGATACTAATCAAGTCTATCATACGTATACTTAGATACTAATCAAGTCTATCATACATATACTTAGATACTAATCAAGTCTATCATACGTATACTTAGATACTAATCAAGTCTATCATACATATACTTAGATACTAATCAAGTCTATCATACGTATACTTAGATACTAATCAAGTCTATCATACATATACTTAGATACTAATCAAGTCTATCATACGTATACTTAGATACTAATCAAGTCTATCATACATATACTTAGATACTAATCAAGTCTATCATACGTATACTTAGATACTAATCAAGTCTATCATACATATACTTAGATACTAATCAAGTCTATCATACGTATACTTAGATACTAATCAAGTCTATCATACATATACTTAGATACTAATCAAGTCTATCATACGTATACTTAGATACTAATCAAGTCTATCATACATATACTTAGATACTAATCAAGTCTATCATACGTATACTTAGATACTAATCGAGTCTATCATACGTATACTTAGATACTAATCAAGTCTATCATACGTATACTTAGATACGAATCATGTCTGTTTCACGCCTACTTAGATACTAATCGAGTCTATCATACGTATACTTAGATACTAATCAAGTCTATCATACGTATATTTAGATACGAATCGAGTCTGTTTCACGCATACTTAGGGATGTGGGATATAGATATTCTACCCGAGGGTGTAGAGTTAAGGGATGTGGGATATAGATATTCTACCCGAGGGTGTAGAGTTAAGGGATGTGGGATATAGATATTCTACCCGAGGGTGTAGAGTTAAGGGATGTGGGATATAGATATTCTACCCGAGGGTGTAGAGTTAAGGGATGTGGGATATAGATATTCTACCCGAGGGTGTAGAGTTAAGGGATGTGGGATATAGATATTCTACCCGAGGGTGTAGAGTTAAGGGATGTGGGATATAGATATTCTACCCGAGGGTGTAGAGTTAAGGGATGTGGGATATAGATATTCTACCCGAGGGTGTAGAGTTAAGGGATGTGGGATATAGATATTCTACCCGAGGGTGTAGAGTTAAGGGATGTGGGATATAGATATTCTACCCGAGGGTGTAGAGTTAAGGGATGTGGGATATAGATATTCTACCCGAGGGTGTAGAGTTAAGGGATGTGGGATAAAGATATTCTACCCGAGGGTGTAGAGTTAAGGGATGTGGGATATAGATATTCTACCCGAGGGTGTAGAGTTAAGGTCAGAACTGAGGCTTTGTCAAGGTAAGAACCAAATCCTATACTTGCGGGTAAAATATCCTTATCCTACATATGTACCTACATGATGACCAACTCTTTTTCTCCAAAAATATCAGTGTTTGTGACTTTAAGTCATTCAAAAGAACATGTTAAAAAGATTTAAACACATTTGACCCCTGAGACTTTAAAAGTCAAACTAGGACCTTAAATCTAAAAAGGATTATAGCCCTGCATCCCAGCATCAACTATCAAATATAACCACCCTAGACATTTGTTTACTAAGATGAGTGTCAAGGTCATTCACATGAACAAACTTGATAACACTTCACACCTGAGAATGCTTCTAGGCAAACATCACCATCCTATGCAACTTGGTTATTCAGAAGAAGTTTTAACATATTTTACCCCAATAACCTAGCTAAAATATGGGTAAAAGTCATTCATTTGTACAAAATAGGTAGCTCTTTATCCCTTCCTGCTACTCATGGCCAAATATCTTCACCCTAAGCCATTTTGGTTATTCAGAAGAAGTCGTTTTAATGTTTTTAATATATTGACCCCTTCGATTAAAATCAATTTGAACAAATTTGGTAGTCCTTCATCCGAGTATGCTACTGGCCAAGTATCATTTTGGGCCTTTTGGTCATTCATCATAAGTTGTTTAATATCTTTTTAAAGACAACAGACCTCTGTGACCTTGAAAATAAATCAAGGTCATTCATTTGAATAAAATTGGTAGCCCTTCATCCCAGCATGTTACTGGCCAAATATCATTACATTGGTCATTTGGGTTATTTGGAAGAAGATGTTCAAATAATATATTAAGAAAATTGACACCTGTGACCTTGAATACGGATGAAGGTCATTCATTTGAACAAACTTGGTAGTCCAATAGCATCATATTGGGCTTTCTGGTTATCGAGAGGTTGTTTAAAGATTTCAACATGTTTGACCAAGTCTAGCTGAGACCTTGAATATGAAGGCCATTCCTTTGATTAAGCAGCCCTTCAACCCAAAATGTTAATGGCTAAATATCATTACCCTTTTGGTTATTCAGAAATGTCCTTTAAATTGATTACCTTCCATGCTGACCTTGACCTTTACAACAATCTTGTAATACCCTGCCAACCTTATGCTTTTAAAATTGAATTCAGATAAAAATATGTATGAGCCAGTTTATTCCATCTTGACTTTAACCCTTTGCATTTGACCTTGTCCCTCCACAATGTCCTTGAGATACATGTTTGACCTTGTACATACCATGTTAACCTTGATGTGCTCCTGAAGCTGCTGTTCATGTTCCTGTGCTAGCTGTTGCTGCTGCTGTTGGAACTGTTGCAGTAGAAGCTGTTGCTGCAGGTCTTGTTGTTGCTTCAGCGATGCGATTTGTTGCTGTAACTGATGGTCTGCAAAATAATTTGACTGTGGTGGGCGACGACTCAGCACTGGAGAAGCTAGCGGAGATGGATTGATTTCTGAAAAAACCCACGTTTAAGATAATAGTTATTTTCTCAACAAAAAACCTCTTCACATAAGAATTATTTTGCTATTGAATGAGAAATTTAATATCAACATTGTCATTTTGCCAGAATTCCTCTTTGGCCAACCCATGGTGTTTCTTACACAAATTAATTTCAATATCATTATTATTCTAACCAAGTTTGAAATATTTCCTATATTGTATAAACTACAATAAATTGAACACCTAGGACAAGGGAAGTAAAACCAACAGTTTAACTAATGCACCAATGGGTGTTTCCATCCATGAAAAGATCTTGAATCTATCACATCCAAGTGTGGAGAAGAGTTTTGAAATAGAAGCCATTTTCACGTTTTGGCCCTGGCTCTCTGACCCAATGGGTGGAGCAGGATATTACTTTGAATAATTTCTTGTTGAGAATAGACAAAATATACCCAAACTATTCTGGTACATTTATGTCCCTAGGAAAAAGATTTTTTGAAATGCATGACCTTATTTTTTCATATCATCTAATTGCCATCTCATCACAATTATTCAAACCAAGCCCCGCATGACTCTGGGGTACTGAAATTTACTATTTAGATTACCCTGGGGTAGTGAAATTTACTATTTAGATAAAGCCCTAATTCCATTAAAGCATCTACAGTTTAAAATAAATGCCTTGAGAACTTCAACAAACGCAATGGCTTGCAGTCGTACAGCGCACACTTTACTGTGTCGGCCCTGATCATGTACACAATTGGTGTCGGCCGCAATACACCAGTGAGTGGACAGACTGTTTTTCTGGGACTAATTTGCAGATTGTCTTTTATTTTTCAAGCTAGTACCCAATGAACAAGAGCTGTTGGAGAACGGCATAGCTCGCCTATTGGTGATTTATGTTGTAAAATAGCAAATATCAATAGAAATCAATGTACAGTAAAACCTTGATATAATGCCCGTCATGATGTGCTAGCTTTTAGGTCAAGTCATAGCTCCATATATCTCGGACCAAGGCTCACGCTGTTGGTAGCAAAAGTGAGCTAAAAACAAAAACAACCAATGGCTACTTTTGCTACCAACAGCGTGAGCCTTGGTCCATGATATACAGAGCTATGACTTGACCTAAAAGCTAGCACATCATGCCACATTTTTCCAGCAAAAACAAAAACATTGCATTCATCTGCAGCGAACAGTCCAGATAGGAAAATAGAGGCCTTTATTTGGAATAATATGGCAATTAATTGATATAGATATATATGTATGTGGCTTGAAACATTTACAAATATTTTAACATGTATGAGTTGTCGAATCATGCACCGTTCTATGATATTACTTTTCAGTGCAGCGGCCGGTATGGACAGCTTTCAAGCATGTGTAATGTTCTCAGAAATACCATTACAGTTCACGAAAATGTGGATTAGTACACATTCAACGAAACATTCAAGTCATGACACATGGTTTGAAACATGTACATGGAATGTAAATTTTACATTTCCTTATACGTGTATGCGTAATCTTAAGTTGACAATGCGCCCAAACAACAAGTCTCCGAAAAAGATACAATGTCGACACTGACCTCAAACATTCTATCGACCAATCAACGAGCCAGATGCAGTGAGTGACATGCTGAATCAACGTTCGGTTTGTGGGCGTGTTCTTTTTGAACACGGCTTGTTAACGCCGTGACGATTTTGATTGTAATCAGCTTATCTATTTTTTTATAGAAAACTATCAAATAAGACCTGTGCATTAAAACATGCTGTCCAATAAGGCCAACATGGGGTGTTCAGACTGATTCTCATATAAGATTGGTCTCACTGAACCAACTGATGAAGTTTACAGTTAATAAACAATTAAAGGTTTAGAAACACTTCTTTTTTTCAATTATTTACAGAAATTCTTAATTTTAACAATGGTGAACTATAGCAATGAATGGCTACTAAATAATAAAGCTTCAAACCCTAACTTAAATGAAATGAATGAAGATCGTGGGGCATCTCACTTTCTCAATGATAACTAGTACAGTCAGGGCTTTGGCTGCAGTTGACAATTCCTGAACTGTAACTGTATCCAAGATTGACAGCATAATATAAGTGACAGTATCAAGAGAAAATTTCAAAGACCATTTCTAATTTTGCTTAAATCAGAAAGTAATATATGGCATCACATGTAAAATGGAGCCTGTATTCACCAGATCCATTACTAGGTCCCATAGAAAACATGTCTAAGTAAATTTGTTTGTGTAAACTTACACCTGTATAAATGTAGCCAGCTAGGTCCTGTGGCACTTAGTTTTATGTAGGTAGAACCTGTGTAATGGTCCTCTGCATACTTACACCGGTATAAATGTAGCCAGCTAGGACCTGTGGTACTTAGTTTTATGTAGGTAGAACCTGTGTAATGGTCCTCTGCATACTTACACCTGTATAAATGTAGCCAGCTAGATCCTGTGGCACTTAGTTTTATGTAGGTAGAACCTGTGTAATGGTCCTCTGCATACTTACACCAGTATAAATGTAGCCAGCTAGGTCCTGTGGTACTTAGTTTTATGTAGATAGAACCTGTGTAATGGTCCTCTGGATACTTACACCGGTATAAATGTAGCCAGGTAGGTCCTGTGGTACTTAGTTTTATGTAGATATAACCTGTGTAATGGTCCTCTGCATACTTACACCGGTATAAATGTAGCCAGCTAGATCCTGTGGTACTTAGTTTTATGTAGATATAACCTGTGTAATGGTCCTCTGCATACTTACACCAGTATAAATGTAGCCAGCTAGGTCCTGTGGTACCTAGTTTTATGTAGGTAGAACCTGTGTAATGGTCCTCTGCATACTTACACCGGTATAAATGTAGCCAGCTAGGTCCTGTGGTACTTAGTTTTATGTAGGTAGAAACCTATGTAATGGTCCTCTGCATACATTTCTATTTAAAGGCTGTATAAACGAAATCCTCAACCAGATTTGAATGTTCATATTTTTATGTCAATTGTACCTATAACCTGAACTATCTGGAAACCTGTCTATTACAATTAGGAACATTTCTATACTTTAGACATCTGGCTCCACTATAAACACATTGGAACCACCTTATCTGACACCCTGTGGAACATAAAACTCATTAGTTACAATACAGGAACACACATCTGACTTGGTAGTTTTTATTATTATGCATTATTAGACATGTCAGAATAATCAGAGGTCAGATTACACAGGTTTTATTTTACATGTAATTTAATTATTTCGAAAACACATTAGTTACAATACAGGAACACACATCTGACTTGGTAGTTTTTATTATTATGCATTATTAGACATGTCAGAATAATCAGAGGTCAGATTACACAGGTTTTATTTTACATGTAATTTAATTATTTCGAAAGGTTGATATACTAAATATCCTTTATCAATTTAACATTTTTTTTTATTAAAATCAAGGAAAATCTTGTAATTCTTCATCAAGAACGACAGATATAGCTTTTCTTTCTAAGGTGAATCTATTTTTATTCATTGTATCATACATCTGCTTGTGCTATTTCAACAACTATGAATTACCGGTAGTTGTTAAACACATCAGCCGACTAACACATTTATTGTTAGCTTATTGATTATAAGGCCAAGAAAATCTTTTTTTCCCCTCTTTTGAATGTATTTGACTTTGAAAATAACAATTACAAATATTTTATATTAGAATAAGATTAACTTTTAGCTATAGAAAGTAGAACTATTTGAAACATATGTAATGTTTGTTTGGCCTTATACGTATATAACCAATAGGAAACATATGTTATGTTTGTTAGGCCTTATCCGTATATAAACAATAGGAAACATATGTTATGTTTGTTTGGCCTTATACGTATATAGACAATAGGAAACATATGTAATGTTTGGTTGGCCTTATACGTATATAAACAATACGAAGCATATGTAATGTTTGTTTGGCGTTATACGTATATAAACAATAGGAAACATATGTAATGTTTGGTTGGCCTTATACGTATATAAACAATAGGAAACATATGTTATGTTTGTTTGGCCTTATACGTATATAAGCAATAGGAAACATATGTAATGTTTGGTTGGCCTTATACGTATATAAACAATAGGAAGAATATGTAATGTTTGTTTGGCCTTATACATATATTAACATACATCTGCTTGTGCTATTTCAACAACTATGAATTACCGGTAGTTGTTAAACACATCAGCCGACTAACACATTTATTGTTAGCGTATTGATTATAAGGCCAAGAAAATCTTTTTTTCCCCTCTTTTGAATGTATTTGACTTTGAAAATAACAATTACAAATATTTTATATTAGAATAAGATTAACTTTTAGCTATAGAAAGTAGAACTATTTGAACCATATGTAATGTTTGTTTGGCCTTATACGAATATAAACAATAGGAAGCATATGTAATGTTTGTCTGGCCTTATACGTATATAAACAATACGAAGCATATGTAATGTTTGTTTGGCCATATACGTATATAAACAATAGGAAACATATGTTATGTTTGTTAGGCCTTATCCGTATATAAACAATAGGAAACATATGTTATGTTTGTTTGGCCTTATACGTATATAGACAATAGGAAACATATGTAATGTTTGGTTGGCCTTATACGTATATAAACAATACGAAGCATATGTAATGTTTGTTTGGCCGTATACGTATATAAACAATAGGAAGCATATGTAGTGTTTGTTTGGCCTTATACGTATATAACCAATAGGAAGCATATGTAATGTTTGTCTGGCCTTATACGTATATAAACAATACGAAGCATATGTAATGTTTGTTTGGCTTTATACGTATATAAACAATAGGAAACATATGTTATGTTTGTTAGGCCTTATCCGTATATAAACAATAGGAAACATATGTTATGTTTGTTTGGCCTTATACGTATATAGACAATAGGAAACATATGTAATGTTTGGTTGGCCTTATACGTATATAAACAATACGAAGCATATGTAATGTTTGTTTGGCTTTATACGTATATAAACAATAGGAAACATATGTTATGTTTGTTTGGCCTTATACGTATATAAACAATAGGAAGCATATGTAATGTTTGTTTGGCCTTATACATATATTAACAATAGGAAGCATATGTAATGTTTGTTTGGCCTAATACGTATATAAACAAGACGCACAGAAGGCCTGTATCGCTCACCTGGATATCTATGCAATCATGGCAAAATATTCTCCAAATGAGATCCAAGGGAATATGCCAGACCCCAGGGCCAATCCAGGATCAATTCTTATATCATGACTGCATTCGTCTCTTTTTGTCCAGCAATTGTATTTATAGTTTTGGGGTGGGGATCTCAACTGTTTCTAAGTTATGACCCAGGGGTTAAGGTTGCAAAGGTGGGGCAGACCCTGGGATCAATTCTAATATCATGACTGCATTCGTCTCTTTATGCCCAACAATTGTATATATAGTTTTGGGGTGGGAATCTTAACCATTTCGAAGCTATGACCCAGGGGTTAAGTCTCCAAGGGTGGGGCAGACCCCAAGGCCATCCTGGAAGCATATGTGCATTCATTTCTTTATACTCAGCAATTGTATATATGGTTATAGGGTGGGGATCTCAACTGTTTCCAAGCTGTAACTAAGAAACTAGGTCCCTAGGGGTTCAGTCAGACCCCAGGGTCTATTCTATTATCATGACTGCATTCGTCTCTTTATGCCCAGCATTTGTATATATAGTTTTGGGGAGGGGATCTCAACCATTTCCAATTTATGACCCAGGGACTATGTCTCCAAGGGTGGGGCCAGACCCTAGAGCCATCCTGGAAGCAACTGTGCATTCTTCTCTTCATACTCAGCAATTGTATATATGGTTATACGGTGGGGATCTCAACCATTTCCAAGTGATAAACTTATTTTGGCCCCACCTCTTAGCCCAGGGGGTCAGCCCCAAACTTTGTACAATTTTGAATCGCCACCACCTAGGGATGCTTCCAGTCAAATATAGTTGATATCCATCTCTTAGTTCCAGAGAAGAAGTCACTTAAAGCAATATAGCCAAATTGACCCCTTTTGGCCCAGCCCCTCAGCTCCCTTGGGGGTCAGCCCCACCATTTATACAATTTTGAATCCCCATCACCTATGGATGCTTCCAGTCAAATATGGTTGATATCCATTTCTCAGTTCCAGAGAAGTTGCTTAAAGCAATATAGCCAAATTAACCCCTTTTGGCCCCGCCCCTCAGCCCCCAAGGGGGTCAGCCCCACCATTTGTACAATTTTGAATCCCCATCACCTATGGATGCTTCCAGTCAAATATGGTTGATATCCATTTCTCAGTTCCAGAGAAGAAGTTGCTTAAAGTAATATAGCCAAATTGCCCCCTTTTGGCCCCGCCCCTCAGCCCCATGGGGGTTCAGCTCCAAGATTTGTACAATTTTGAATCCCCATCACCTAGGAATGCTTCCAGTCAAATATGGTTGATATCCATCTCTTAGTTCCAGAGAAGAAGTCACTTAAAGCAATATAGCCAAATTGCCCCCTTTTGGCCCAGCCCCTCAGCTCCCTTGGGGGTCAGCCCCACCATTTGTACAATTTTGAACCCCTACAACCTAGGAATGCTTCCAGTCAAATTTAGTTAAATTCCAATCAGTGGTTAAGAAGAAGAAGACGTTTAAAGAAATTGTTGACGGACCGACGACGGACGGACGGACGGACGGACGACGGACGCCACGGTATGGCATATAATTAT
Organism: Mizuhopecten yessoensis; assembly: GCF_002113885.1. Classification (NCBI taxonomy): domain Eukaryota; kingdom Metazoa; phylum Mollusca; class Bivalvia; order Pectinida; family Pectinidae; genus Mizuhopecten; species Mizuhopecten yessoensis. The sequence continues at coordinate 297,074 of NW_018405793.1, forward strand.
AAGCTCACCTTGGTCCTTCGGACCCGGTGAGCTAACAATAGGAAGCATATGTAATGTTTGTTTCACCTAACATTTTCATGTGTTAGCTGTAATAATTAAACAGGTACTGTCTAGATTGCAATTGTATTTCAATATGACGTTACACCTTTATTCTAGCCAGGTCCAAGTAGTCCCAGTTCTAACCCATAGTAAGCCCATACATGTGTGACCTTGTACATATAACATATGGTCCTCAGGTAAATCATTCTATACACCTGGTATATCGGTCTGGACTCTACATTACTTATCTCTAGTACAGTTTGAGTGTTGTGTTAATTCTGAAAATTGTATGTTTCTAAAATAAAATTATGGCCAGTAGAAAACAAACGGATATTTCGTTGTGAACTGCCTGTCAAATCTAAACAAATGTTATGCTCTGTTATGATCCTGTCATGCCAATTTCTACCTTTAAATGAACCTAATGTCCTGTGGCAATTTCATAGGAACATTTTGTGTTATGACATTCATCATACTTACTCTTGCTATGAAAGCCGTGGACAGGACAGCCAGGGAATCTAGGTTTTCTCCTGTGGTACATTTTGCCACTACGATATCGAATCACATCCATTGTAACAGAAATCACCACAAATTATCCACTTTCCACAAACACTACTTTAAGTTCACACTCTGCTTTCCATTGATATAATCCATATTTTTTTTCCCCACATCACAAAGTAAATAAATCAAAAGATAAACAACACCTGAAATAACTCCTGCAGTAAAATGTATAGAACAGACAATTAGCCATCTTATCTAGTGCATTTCTCATCTCTTATAAAAAACATTGCAATAGTCACACAACACTGAACCATCCATCAAGCATGGAACTAGACCCACTGAAATGTGATCGTCCTGTTTCACACAACAGTGAACACCTGAAAAAACATCCCGACATACACCTTTTTAAATTTACAAATTCCACGCTGGACAATCGCTGTCAAAGCTAAGCAAGGACCTGATATTTCCTAATCAATGTGTATCAACAGATGGACTAGCATCTACATGTCACTGTCCATCCAATGTCAGCTGTATGGTTTGGGTATAATTCACAGAAGTAGGTGGCAAACGTGACGTTCATGCCAAGCTGACTTATATATAAATAAGGTGTATGTCCCGGGGCTAGGAGATTTACCTATCACGTATGTTTCTACTTACCTGGTACAGGTAGACAAGCCTACATTTCCTCGTTACCTGTACAGGTGCATAGACTGTGCCATCAATGACACCGTGAATTAAGTAACAGGGCAACTCTTCAAATGTATCAACAGGAAAGCATATCATGCATAAAGTAATTCTGATACAAAAGTTTGCTAATGAGTAATTCATTGTCGTCTATTTCTGTAAAAAGTTAATTGTATTAAGCTGAATATTACAAATATGCAGAGTTTATGCATGTTATACCTGATAATCCAATTTTATAAAAGCACTTTAGTTTTTACTGTTCAATGCTAACCAACTGCATCAGTCATTAAATCTCAGTTACTCTATGCAATAGCAACAACATACTGCACTGGCTCTGTGTTTATCTGTCCTCAAAACAGGTCAGGTTGGTTGGTTTGTTAGTGTTTAACGGCCCATCAACAACTGTGGTCACTTAGAGCCATGGTGATTTATTTATGTATTTATTTTATTCAACAAACATGAGAGTAGCGAAGATAAAATCTGATAACAAGAGGCCCATGGGCCTTAACGGTCACCTGATATATTTATACAGAGAGTTGATTTTGTTTTTAACATGAACAGAAATATTATTCAAAGTGACAAAAAACAATAAACCCCCCTTATTCAATATCTAGCATACAGATTTCAGACTAAAAAGTATTTGAAACTAGCACCTCTGATCCTAAACAACGAAAATGAAGAAATTTTAGCACACTGACTCCTTTGAGCCCCACCCTACAGCCATTGGGGGTAGGGCTGGCTCAAAATTTTTAAAGTATCAAACTGTCAACTCAAGGTTATAATTCCAATCAAGTTATTAACATGTAATATTCAAAATATCATTTGCCATTATAAACCATAATAAATTTGGCCCCCCCCCCCCACCCCTTCCCCAGGGGGAAAACGTGAGACCCTAGGGTCATAAACCTTAAGACCCTTCCATCTATGAAGAGTATTTGATTCTACCATATCTGTGACTTGAGAAGAAGATTTTTCAAATTTCAGTAAATCCGACACTTTTTTGGCCACACCCATCAGCCCCTGGGGGTCAGTCAGGGCTGATTTGTGCTTATTATCAAACTGCTACCTAATACTGATGATGCTAACCCAAATTGAATTACTTCCAATGGAAATTAAACAAATGTTGGTCCAAAATGTGATTTCCCTATATAAACTATAGTAAAGTTTACCCCCTCCCCAGGGGGAAACGTGAGACCCCAGGGTCAAGAAATTCACAATTTTGGTAAAGCACCTTAAGACCCTTCTATATATGAAGAGTATTTGATTCTACCATATCTGGGTCTTGAGAAGAAGATTTTTGAAATTTTAGTCAATTTGACCCTTTTTGGACCCGCCCCTCAGGACCCTGGGGGCTTGGGACTAAACCGGCCACTATTTTTTTTGGACCTTTGTCCATGGAAGGTCCCTGCAAAATTTCATTGAAATTGGTTCAGGGGTTTTGGAGGAGAAGATTTTCGAAATTTTTGTCAATTTGATCCTTTTTGGCCCCGCCCCTCAGGCCCCTGGGGGCTTGGGACGACTAAACCGGCCACTATTTTTTTTGACCTTTGTCCATGGAAGGTCCCTGCAAAATTTCATTGCAATTGGTTCAGGGGTTTTGGAGAAGAAGTCGAAAATGTAAATTGTTTACGGACGCACGACGGACGAGGGACGACGAGGGACGACGAGGGACAAAAGGCGATCGCAATAGGTCACTTGAGACTTTGTCTCAGGTGACCTAAAAATGCATATTTCAAAAGCATTTGCATTGTATGTGTAAATAATTAAAATAAAAGGGGTTAAAAAAATAAAAAATATAATTAATAGATTATATGGAATATGGAATATGTGATATATGCATAACGTCAAAGAGGGTAAGGTGGGTTAAAAGACATAGAATAGACCGATGTCTTTCAAATAGTTAAATAATGTCTTTGAATCCATGGAACTGAAAAGAAACAGTTCAGGTTATATGATGTCATTTTGCCATGGTGAAGAATGAGCTATTCCAGGGCTACTTAAAAGTGTAACCAAATCAAGTGGCATGTTACCTGGGTATGGTAACATGGCTATAACCTGGGTATGGTAACATGACAATTACCTGGGTATGGTAACATGACAATTACCTGGGTATGGAAACATGACTATTACCTGGGTATGGTAACATAGCTATTACCTGGGTATGGTAACATGACTATTACCTGGGTATGGTAACATGACTATTACCTGGGTATGGTAACATGATTATTACCTGGGTATGGCAACATGGCTATTACCTGGGTATGGTAACATGACTATTACTTGGGTATGGTAACATGATTATTACCAGGGTGTGGTAACATTACCTGGGTATGGTTACCTGGGTATGGTAACATGGCTATTACCTGGGTATGGTAACATGGCTATTACCTGGGTATTGTAACATGCCTTTAACCTGGGTATGGTAACATGGCTAATACCTGGGTATGGTAACATGCCTATAACCTGGGTATGGTAACATGCCTATAACCTGGGTATGGTAACATGGCTATTATCTGGGTATGGTAACATGTCTATAACCTGGGTATGGTTACATGGCTATTACCTGGGTATGGTAACATGGCTATTACCTGGATATGGTAACATGACTATTACCTGGGTATGGTAACATAGCTATTACCTGGGTATGGTAACATGGCTATTACCTGGGTATGGTAACATGGCTATTACCTGGGTATGGTAACATGGCTATTACCTGGGTATGGTAACATGGCTATTACCTGGGTATGGTAACATGGCTATTACCTGGGTATGGTAACATGGCTATTACCTGGGTATGGTAACATGGCTATTACCTGGGTATGGTAACATGGCTATTACCTGGGTATGGTAACATGGCTATTACCTGGGTATGGTAACATAGCTATTACCTGGGTATGGTAACATGGCTATTACCTGGGTATGGTAACATAGCTATTACCTGGGTATGGTAACATGCCTATAACCTGGGTATGGTAACATGGCTATTACCTGGGTATGGTAACATGGCTATTACCTGGGTATGGTAACATGGCTATTACCTGGGTATGGTAACATGGCTATTACCTGGGTATGGTAACATGGCTATTACCTGGGTATGGTAACATGGCTATTACCTGGGTATGGTAACATGGCTATTACCTGGGTATGGTAACATGGCTATTACCTGGGTATGGTAACATGGCTATTACCTGGGTATGGTAACATGGCTATTACCTGGGTATGGTAACATAGCTATTACCTGGGTATGGTAACATGGCTATTACCTGGGTATGGTAACATGGCTATTACCTGGGTATGGTAACATGGCTATTACCTGGGTATGGTAACATGGCTATTACCTGGGTATGGTAACATGGCTATTACCTGGGTATGGTAACATGGCTATTACCTGGGTATGGTAACATGGCTATTACCTGGGTATGGTAACATAGCTATTACCTGGGTATGGTAACATGGCTATTACCTGGGTATGGTAACATGGCTATTACCTGGGTATGGTAACATGCCTTTAACCTGGGTATGGTAACATGGCTAATACCTGGGTATGGTAACATGCCTATAACCTGGGTATGGTAACATGCCTATAACCTGGGTATGGTAACATGGCTATTATCTGGGTATGGTAACATGTCTATAACCTGGGTATGGTTACATGGCTATTACCTGGGTATGGTAACATGGCTATTACCTGGATATGGTAACATGACTATTACCTGGGTATGGTAACATAGCTATTACCTGGGTATGGTAACATGGCTATTACCTGGGTATGGTAACATGGCTATTACCTGGGTATGGTAACATGGCTATTACCTGGGTATGGTAACATGGCTATTACCTGGGTATGGTAACATGGCTATTACCTGGGTATGGTAACATGGCTATTACCTGGGTATGGTAACATGGCTATTACCTGGGTATGGTAACATGGCTATTACCTGGGTATGGTAACATGGCTATTACCTGGGTATGGTAACATAGCTATTACCTGGGTATGGTAACATGCCTATAACCTGGGTATGGTAACATGGCTATTACCTGGGTATGGTAACATGGCTATTACCTGGGTATGGTAACATGACTATTACCTGGGTATGGTAACATGGCTATTACCTGGGTATGGTAACATGGCTATTACCTGGGTATGGTAACATGGCTATTACCTGGGTATGGTAACATGGCTATTACCTGGGTATGGTAACATGGCTATTACCTGGGTATGGTAACATGGCTATTACCTGGGTATGGTAACATGGCTATTACCTGGGTATGGTAACATGGCTATTACCTGGGTATGGTAACATGGCTATTACCTGGGTATGGTAACATGGCTATTACCTGGGTATGGTAACATGGCTATTACCTGGGTATGGTAACATGGCTATTACCTGGGTATGGTAACATGGCTATTACCTGGGTATGGTAACATGGCTATTACCTGGGTATGGTAACATGGCTATTACCTGGGTATGGTAACATGGCTATTACCTGGGTATGGTAACATGGCTATTACCTGGGTATGGTAACATGGCTATTACCTGGGTATGGTAACATGGCTATTACCTGGGTATGGTAACATGGCTATTACCTGGGTATGGTAACATGGCTATTACCTGGGTATGGTAACATGGCTATTACCTGGGTATGGTAACATGGCTATTACCTGGGTATGGTAACATGGCTATTACCTGGGTATGGTAACATGGCTATTACCTGGGTATGGTAACATGGCTATTACCTGGGTATGGTAACATGGCTATTACCTGGGTATGGTAACATGGCTATTACCTGGGTATGGTAACATGGCTATTACCTGGGTATGGTAACATGGCTATTACCTGGGTATGGTAACATGGCTATTACCTGGGTATGGTAACATGGCTATTACCTGGGTATGGTAACATGGCTATTACCTGGGTATGGTAACATGGCTATTACCTGGGTATGGTAACATGGCTATTACCTGGGTATGGTAACATGACTATTACCTGGGTATGGTAACATGACTATTACCTGGGTATGGTAACATGACTATTACCTGGGTATGGTAACATGACTATTACCTGGGTATGGTAACATGACTATTACCTGGGTATGGTAACATGACTATTACCTGGGTATGGTAACATGACTATTACCTGGGTATGGTAACATGACTATTACCTGGGTATGGTAACATGACTATTACCTGGGTATGGTAACATGACTATTACCTGGGTATGGTAACATGACTATTACCTGGGTATGGTAACATGACTATTACCTGGGTATGGTAACATGACTATTACCTGGGTATGGTAACATGACTATTACCTGGGTATGGTAACATGACTATTACCTGGGTATGGTAACATGACTATTACCTGGGTATGGTAACATGACTATTACCTGGGTATGGTAACATGACTATTACCTGGGTATGGTAACATGGCTATTACCTGGGTATGGTAACATGGCTATTACCTGGGTATGGTAACATGGCTATTACCTGGGTATGGTAACATGGCTATTACCTGGGTATGGTAACATGGCTATTACCTGGGTATGGTAACATGGCTATTACCTGGGTATGGTAACATGGCTATTACCTGGGTATGGTAACATGGCTATTACCTGGGTATGGTAACATGGCTATTACCTGGGTATGGTAACATGGCTATTACCTGGGTATGGTAACATGGCTATTACCTGGGTATGGTAACATGGCTATTACCTGGGTATGGTAACATGGCTATTACCTGGGTATGGTAACATGGCTATTACCTGGGTATGGTAACATGGCTATTACCTGGGTATGGTAACATGGCTATTACCTGGGTATGGTAACATGGCTATTACCTGGGTATTGTAACATGCCTTTAACCTGGGTATGGTAACATGGCTAATACCTGGGTATGGTAACATGCCTATAACCTGGGTATGGTAACATGCCTATAACCTGGGTATGGTAACATGGCTATTACCTGGGTATGGTATCATGGCTATTACCTGGGTATGGTAACATGACTATTACCTGGGTATGATAACATGACTATTACCTGGGTATGGTAACATAGCTATTACCTGGGAATGGTAACATTCCTATAACCTGGGTATGGTAACATGGCTATTACCTGGGTATGGTAACATGACTATTACCTGGGTATGGTAACATAGCTATTACCTGGGTATGATAACATGCCTATAACCTGGGTATGGTAACATGCCTAGAACCTGGGTATGGTAACATGGCTATTACCTGGGTATGGTAACATGGCTATTACCTGGGTATGGTAACATGCCTATAACCTGGGTATGGTAACATGGCTATTACCTGGGTAATATTGAAGACACAGGGGACCCTCCTTACCCTTTCCTAAATTCTGCAGAGGCCCTATCCATAGTAGTGAAGCAGTGGGATACTGTAGACAGTATAGGCTAATCCACTACGCTCTGAAGGTCTTCACATTCCTTTAAACTCGTAATCAAATGACATGTCCTAAATAACGTTGACAATAGTAATATCATGCAATTACAACAAAAATCTTCCTGTGTGGGTAATTAGTGGAGACAAGGTAATAATACTGATTTCAATTCCATCCAAAAATCTAATGAGATGTTATGTCATTTAAATATGGAATTAATCATAGATCTATGTCATACATGTGTACTACATCTGGAGGATAGTTTAAATGCGATCATACACCCAGACATACGTTATTGATGGTAATAACAGCTATACACATCCATTCAGCATGTCAATGGAAATCAGCAGCTCTCAAGTATCATCCAGTACGGCAGAGTATTTTTGGCTCTATCTTTGAAACTCTGCCAATCCTTTCCTGATTGGTTTATGTGATACACAATACATTGAATACAGAGTAACCTTTTTGATCTGAGTATGTGATGTTGTGTTTACAGTTCAATGACACTTGTTATCAGTACAGAGGAATAGTGTCTTTAAAGAGTCAAGGCCATACATTTTAAATGCACAATATTTTATTTTTCAAATGAACACATTGTATACATTCTATAATAAACAATACACATCTTTTCTGTAAATAATTTCAAGACAGTCTTTAATTAAGTGCTGGAGATGTTTTCCCTTTAGATTCAATTCTTAGTCGTTTTATTGAACTGTTTTGTCTTATTTGAAGATATTCATTTATCCTGAACTTTCAATTGTCCCACTTCCTGTATCAGCTAAGATGTATATGTTTTGTCCCACTTCCTGTATCAGCTAAGATGTATATGTTTTGTCCCACTTCCTGTATCAGCTAAGATGTATATGTTTTGTCCCACTTCCTGTATCAGCTAAGATGTATATGTTTTGTCCCACTTCCTGTATCAGCTAAGATGTATATGTTTTGTCCCACTTCCTGTATCAGCTAAGATGTATATGTTTTGTCCCACTTCCTGTATCAGCTAAGATGTATATGTTTTGTCCCACTTCCTGTATCAGCTAAGATGTATATGTTTTGTCCCACTTCCTGTATCAGCTAAGATGTATATGTTTTGTCCCACTTCCTGTATCAGCTAAGATGTATATGTTTTGTCCCACTTCCTGTATCAGCTAAGATGTATATGTTTTGTCCCACTTCCTGTATCAGCTAAGATGTATATGTTTTGTCCCACTTCCTGTATCAGCTAAGATGTATATGTATGTTTTAACCTGCTTAAAACAATCACTAGATCTGTAAGAATTGTTCCTGTATGGCTATGCCAAAGGCCCTCTTCTGATATCTCTCATGTTGATATTTTCTCTTCTATCTTAATTTCCCTATCTAACTTAATGGTCACTTCACTAAATACTCATATTACCAGTCAACTGACTTAAAATTTGGTCACATCAAATTTATCAGGTCATGGCTGGAGGACAATTATAACCTGATCTGGTCACAGTTTTCACCAGATATCCAACAATATAACCAGATCTCCCGTGGAATGACTTTCTCATGTCATGATTTGGACATTTCAATGCTGTAACATGACAACATGTACAATACATGCTTGTTTGTCTAGATGATGTATTTATAATGGTTCTGATAATAGTAAAACCACAGGATATTGATAGAAATAGTAAAAACATATTCTGTAATAATGTATATAATGACGAAAAGTTGTAAGGATTATGACCTAGCTGATATGGCACTTTAACAGGTTGACAATGATCGTGACCAGATACGGGACTTGATCTGATCGTCACTGGTCATCACCAGAAACGGGACTTGATCTGATCGTAACTGGTCATCACCAGATTCGGGACTTGATCTGCCCCTCACTGGTCATCACCAGATTCGGGACTTGATCTGCCCCTCACTGGTCATCACCAGAAACGGGACTTGATCTGATCGGCACTGGTCATCACCAGAAACGGGACTTGATCTGATCGGCACTGGTCATCACCAGATACGGGACTTGATCTGATCGTCACTGGTCATCACCAGATATTGGACTTAAGGTATTCCATGTATAATAAACATTTTTTGGGAAGTGAAAAAAAAAATATCGTCAGTGAAGTTTTTCCCAAAATTTTATGTACTTTTACCAGATTTTTTTCCAGTTTTGTACGCTCCACTGGGGTCGCTTTCTGTTCAAAGTCCAATAAAATGACAAAAACCTTCTATATGCAAACAGTTATGATTTTATTCACTTTTTGCAAACCATTTACTTTTATATACCGACAAATTGGTCAAACATTGTAGATTACAAATCTGAAAAAATAATTCTTTCCAGAAATATCAAAAAAAAAAATGCATTTATTTATATTCAATAATGCTGTGAAATTCATTTTTTTTCAAATATGCGGTAAAAGTTCATAAAATTTGGGAAATACTTCACATGTGCGTGTGGATTTTTTTTCTTTTTTTCTTCATTTCCAAAAAAAAAATGTGTATTATACATGGAATACCTTAAACAGGTTGACATGTATGTAGATGTGAATTACCAGAGTAACATCTATATTAGATAATGCTGACCCTAACATTCAACAGTTTACAGTGACCTTTTAGAACTGTCTTTAAAGAAATGTTATATACACTGCCAAATTGCTTCAGGCAAAAATACAATTGTGACTCAAACAATTCTTTATACAAGGCTACCAAAGTCTTCATGTTCCCGCCTGTTGTGTCTGAGCACAACTTAAAGACAACGCAATAAATAGAACGGCAACAATACAATTTGGATAACACCATTTAAAATTTAAATTTTGTTAGCAGCCATTTAAACTTCCTAAGTGCCTGTGTACCTATCTCATTGTAAAGGTGCCAATATAAAGCTGTCCACATACTGACTGGACTGTTATTGAGTGTATTACTTAAGCCTTAAATGCTATAATTACCAACCCAGCAGTTGAGAATGAAATTTGATTGTATGTAAATTATTGACAATAATGTAAACAATGCATGGGTCAATACTGAAACACTCCAACTGAAGAAAAAATTCAATAACATGAAAAAGCTAAGTCAGGGAAAATCGAAGTAAAATGGGATGTAAATTTAACAGTAACAACCAAAAAATATGCTTACCAGGATAAAATCCACTGCGTGACATGAAAGCAAACATCATGAGATATTCTTCTCTAATCCAAACACTTTGATGGTGCACTATGCATGTCTTACAGATAAGAGACTAACTGAACAACGTGTGCAAACACCACTAGACCTCTCGTGTGTCAGAGCTGCACTGAGCATAAAACATGTTTTTATGTCTGATAAACAAGCTAAACTGTATGCTGAGGAATAGGATATCACTACTTGAAAAAGCTTGTTAGAATCACCAATGAATGACGTAAATGGCCTTATTTACTAGACCCAAACAATGCCTGAAGCCGAGACCTATAAACACCTCCGGTCTCTCGGTCATGTGATGTGAAATTGTTTTTGGCAAGAACAAGCGACTGCTTATAAATGCATTATATATATATAACATGTGTGCCTGTGTATATTTGTGTGTGTATGTGTACGTATAGTATATATATATACCCGTGACATATATGCAGTACTTTTAAATACAGAACCTACTTTACACAACAATAGGTATGTCATTCCTACGAGGTGATATATTTATAGGTACAATGTCCACCACTGATATTTTTGTTTCGTCTCACATTACATTGCTGGAGCTAGGAAATTCAATGTGATTAGAAACTTTCCTCCATTCACTGGACGGACCGGAGCTGACTATTAATAAGGAGGTTCCACACAAACTTATAGGTTATGGGTGTTGTTAATGGTTTGTGTTGATCATGATATCTACACACTATCAGTCAACCATGCAGGAATAACACTAGCGGTGTGTTAACAACCCCCAGTCATTATAGTCAATATTTTATAGCTTACCACTGTTATATATCTTCATACAAGTACAAAAACAGCCAGACAGTTATATATGTATATTTTTATGTTATGACGTCATTAAGGTAAATTAACATGAACTGACTGACCTGATCAAAGTTATGCAGTTCTTGAAATAACATTATTTACATTTAATATCTCCCAATCAAAATTGTGTTCTGTCTTTCTTGGAAAACATATTCTTTGAAGACCAACCATTAAGAAATATGCTAAGAAATATGCTAAGAAAAACTTGTTAACAGACCTATTGGAATATATGACCAAAACAAAAGGTCCCTCTGTCCCCATGGGGCAATATCCTCTGTTTATACCAAAGTCCAGAGGGGGACACACCTTCCATTTATATAAAACTAAGTTCCTTCTGCCCAAGGATGCTCTTGACTAAAATTTGTTAAAATCCCTCCAATCATACAGAAAGGGAAGTATCATAAAGTTTAATCCCTTTTTCCCTTATTGGGCCCACCCCTCTGCCCCACAGAGATTACACTCTGTTTAAATAATGCCTCGGTCACACATTCACAGATCGTCTCGATGGAACCACTATTGATGGGAACTCACAGATAACCCTGTAATAGTCTATATCTGTGGTCCACTACTGATGCACCGCGGTTCGACTACAGATAGCGGCTAGTTGAAAACAGGGATTGATACGGATTGCTACGGTTTAGTATGGAATGACACTTGCACGGCGTATGCACTGTGGATTAACAGCGGTTTGCTACAATATTAGTACGGGTTAGCACAAAATAGAACGGTCTGGCACGGATTAATACAAACTTGCACGGAGCGCCACGGACCTGCCATAGTAAGCAATCCGTATACAAACTCCTGCGCTCGCGTGTTCATTCCACAACTTAATTTTAATTTCAGTATGGGTTAGTACAAGTACATAGTTCACCGTAAATAACCGTACCAATCCGTAGCGACTTGAGGCCGGGGATGTACTACGAATAAGTACGGACAATTATGGTTTATTTCGGACTACAACTGATTAGTACGTTCTACTACGGATCAGTATGAATGTACTGTACGGTTGTCTGATCCGTAGTGAATTTTTGATCATGCTCAAAAATTGTCAGGGATATACAAGTTCTACTACGATTGACCCAGGATACAATACGGACAGCTACAGACCACTACAGATTGCCAGCAATAATGCCGGATCGTATCCATGGCTAATACGGCATCTGATCTGTAAATGTGTGACCAGGCATAACAGTGAGTCCTTTTGTCCATTAAGCCATTTAGGTCTAGTAACGTTTTAAATAAAAAAAGTTTATTTAACTTTAAGATTTTCTTATAGCCACAATCATTTTAAGTTTTATTGGTTAGGTTAATTAGTTCTTAAACGAATAATAAATGTAACAAGGACAAGTACTAATTGTTATGGGGGACCATTACAGAAGTCCCCCAAACTGTCCCCATAGTCGCAAAGATACAGCAGAAAAGGATCACAATCGCATAAAACACCTTCATACTAAATTTGAGTGAAATCGAACAATATCTGAATTTCAACCAATCTGAAGCCTCCATGTTGTTGGTATGGCAGCGAAACATAAGCAGTTGAATTCGCAGTCCCCTATATACCAATTTTTATCAAAATTGAACAATATCTACAATACTTTCCATATACTATTATGAAAATATTTATTTATATTTATAATTATTGTTGCCATATGGTAACAAGTTCAAATTTGCATAAATCAGAAAAATTTGAATATGCAGTGAATATTGTGATATTTTGCATAGTTTTTCTCCTAGAAACTATAGAGCGCATACTTGAACAAACTTAACATCAAAGGATAATGTGTAGGCACCTGTTTTACATCTTTAGGAGAAATACAAGAGATCCCAGAGGGATCTTGGCGCCCACCATTGTACCATCTTCATTAGTTCTTTGTAAGTTGTCCTTTTTTCTTTTTTCCTCTAATCTGTTTGATCGAGTCATGTTAACACTAATTGCACCTTGAGGTAACTTTTGATCCAAACTTAATACTGATTTGTACGAAAGCCAACCTTCAAAGTGAGTTTGTCATTTCACATATTTACTAGTACAGTACTTAATGTGAAAGAAATAGAATCGATCATTGCAATATGAGAAAGATCTGTTTAGTTCTTCCTTTAGCCATTTTGTTTTTATGATCAGTCACAAAATATAACATGCACAACGAGGAATTGGCTGGCCCAAAAAAAACTTTTTTGGCAAGTAAAAAACTTGAAGCACTGGCCCAAATGACATATTGGTGCCCAAAATAATTTTGGGAAGAAATTTTTCCACAGCATTTAACACAATGCTTCAGCACATTTAAATTACATATAACATGATAATGCTTGTAACATGTAAAACAGAATAAAACATTATATTTTTAATTCTTCAACCCTAGTTAAAACCTGACTTGAAATTGTTTCCCAAAGAAATACACAAAACTCGCACCTCAAAGAAGACACCCTGGCCGTATCATCGCATTTCCTAAATCACGGACAGTTCGATTCAAATCAGAGTTATGACAACTGAAAAATGTACTGCCCCCCAGTTAATGTGGAAGGGACTATCATTTCTTTCATTCATAATTTTTTCGACAGTCACCCAAACTATTTTTGTTGGGCCAGTGACTACCTCACTTTTGACAATTTTTGGTCGCCCGAGGAAGACTTTAACCACCATTGGTGAGCGAGCGACCGTCCATTTCAGGCACTGCTACACAACAAGGGAACAAGGGGAATCTACATGTAAAATTTGTTCCCTCTGGTACTTCCTGAGAAATAGCCATAACAAACTTTCACTATCAAAATCAAAGATAGCTGCCTGTAGGCCATGTTGTTTATCATATTAGTCTCAAAAGTTGCACAGCTAAGGACCAATGGGAACCTACATATAAGACTTGAGAAAGATCCCTCTGGTACTTCTTGTGAAATACTGATAACAAGAATTGTTTAAGGATGGACGACAGACGCAGGGTGATTTGAATAGCCATTACCATCAGATGATGGTGGGCTAATAATAGGTAAGTAACATATAACATAATAGGCAAGTAACATTTAACATAATAGGTAAGTAACATTTAACATAATGGGTAAGTAACATTAAACATAATAGGTAAGTAACATTTAACATAATAGGTAAGTAACATTTAACATAATGGGTAAGTAACATATAACATTACTTTTCTAAAACTGTATGGTTTTTAATTCTTGAATACTTTTTATCAACATTGTAAAAACTGCATACTAGCTGTATTAATTAAGTTATCAAAACAGATCATTTTTAAGATTACTACATATAAACATACACAATTAAGCCCAATAACAATATATTGTCTTTTCTAGTGTATGAATGGTAAGAATAATCTATTTTATACCAAGCACAGTACTCCCTGCCAGATAATGGCTTCAATTATACTGTGACTGCATACCTAAAAGAAAACTCCATCTCATATTTGTCAAAAAATATCTATTTTCTGATATATCAGTTTCTTTTTGGTATGCCACTAGTATAAAGTTATCAATTTTTATTACTTGTAATTTTATGCTTGTACATTATAATTGTAAAAAATTGTTCACATTATTTTCATATGAAAATCAATTTATGTGTTCTGGCTAACTTTCTGCCCTTTTATTGGACAAAACATAACTTGCATATAATATTTTATTGAATTTCTCAAAAAAAAAATTTTTTGTGTAGACAGTTTGAATAATGAAATGAACACATCAAGAGTATTTATAGACCAATTATGCAAGATATTGATACACAATTTTTGCTGATAACATAAACTTCTACATTTGTTTTGAAAACCAAAAAGGATAATTTGATCATCACAACAATGCCAATTATATTTATCAGCAGAAACTACAAAGCAGTGTTCATGATAATAGTGTACTGGCATGCAAACACCATATCCAATATCACATCACTTTTTAACAGAATTGTAAATTTGATCTTACAAGTCTGGCATAATCAGATCTGGATTATTAACTCTGTTGTCCCATTCTTAAGACTGAAACCTAATCCAGTAATATGTGATGGACACCTGCATACTTTGTTAATTTGTCTTACCGGTATAAAATAATACAAGAGATCCTAGAAGGATCTTGACACCCACCATCAAAGGATCTTTATAAGATCTACAAAACATGATCTTTTACCATCTTTGCTCTTCATTTTCCTTACTGGTACTACCTACCTTGTATCACAATCCCATGTTGTAAATTCTAAACAGGAATCTTGTACATTAAATTGAATCTCGTAATGTCAAGTGTTCTTTCATAATAATTATATTTGCCACTATGGCAAATATAATTATTATGAAAGAATTGCAAACTGCTAGTGCTGTCAATGAGGGCTGATTTCTCTTTGGGTTAGGGTATTTTTAATAAGGGGACAAAGGGAAACATACTGGTAACTGAGTGAGGTTGGTGTATGATCAAGACTCTGGAAACTGAGGGAGGTTGGTCTGTGATTAAGATACTGGTAACTGAGGGAGGTTGATCTATGATTAAGATACTGGTAACTAAGGGAGGTTGGTGTATATGATTAAGATACTGGTAACTGAGGGAGGTTGGTGTATATGATTAAGATACTGGTAACTGAGGAAGGTTGGTGTATATGATTAAGATACTGGTAACTGAGGGATGTTGGTGTATATGATTAAGACTCGGGTAACTGAGGGAGGTTGATCTATGATTAAGATACTGGTAACTAAGGGAGGTTGGTGTATATGATTAAGATACTGGTAACTGAGGGAGGTTGGTGAATATGATTAAGATACTGGTAACTGAGGGAGGTTGGTGTATGATTAAGATATTGGTAACTGAGGGATGTTGGTGTATATATATGATTAAGACTCTGGTAACTGAGGGAGGTTGGTGTATGATTAAGACTCTGGTAACTGAGGGAGGTTGGTGTATGAGTGAGATACTGGTAACTGAGGGAGGTTGGTGTATGATTAAGATACTGGTAACTGAGGGAGGTTGGTGTATGAGTAAGATACTGGTAACTGAGGGAGGTTGGTGTTTGATTAAGATACTGGTAACTGAGGGAGGTTGGTGTATGATTAAGACTCTTGTTACTGAAGAAGGTTGGTCTATGATTAAGATACTGTTAAGATACTGGTAACTGATGGAGCATGGTCTATGATTAAGATACTGGTAATTGAGGAAGGTTGGTGTATGATCAAGACTCTGGTTACTAAACACTTTTTCATCTTTGATTAAGTTCATGGTTCAAATTTTCAAGATATAGTCCTTTTTTTCCTTATAAATTGATTATGAAACACACAAAGAATATGAATTGACATGGACAAAGAAAATGATTGAAAATGTATGTACATGTATACGTATTACATAGATAAACAAGAGGCCCATGGGCCTTAACGGTCACCTGAGTCTACAGTATTATTTTTTTTGTTGAAATATGTACCAATTTGAGTAAAAAATAGTATAATGTTAACTTAACTTTGTCAGGACCATGAGCTGATCATTCCTAGACCAATTTTAAGTGAGATCGGCCTATTAGAATTTAGTAGCAAAATAGCGGCCATGGCAGCCAAATTGTATTTCTGATTGACCCGAAAAATAACAACACT
>NW_018405793.1:315142-327263 GCF_002113885.1 Mizuhopecten yessoensis
TGGCGGCCATATTGGATTTCTGATCGACCCGAAAAATAACAACACTTTGTCAGGACCATGAGGCGATCATTCCTACCAACTTTCAGTTCAATCGGCCCAGCAGAACTTGACTTTAAGTTTGAAATGTAAAATGTTAACGGACGACGGACGACGGACGACGGACGACGGACGACGACGGACGAAAACGGATAGCAATAGGTCACTTGAGCTAAAGCTCAGGTGACCTAAAAATACATCGCTTCATGTTGATGTAAGACCATTTATAGTTTGGTATTTATCCTCATCGTTTTTCTCATTATTCTTCTCCTATTTAAACTGGCATCAATATGGGTTACTAAACACTCTCAATAGGCCGACATTGTCAGTGAAGAGTTACAACCTAAAGGATCAAATAGCTGAACAATACCAAACTATTGTATCAACATGATTGTTATACGCAGCCCGTCCTACTACCCAATACCAAACAAAGAACTGCCATTTAATGCTGCAATCTTCTCTTCAAATTGAAACAGGAAGACAATGATTGCTGGCTGTGCCATACCCCCTACTGCGAAGTGAGAGGAAGGCTGCTCTACCTATATCTCTGGTACACTACAGGTGTGCTACCTGTACAACAGATCGTTAGCAGGTGTGGTTCAGTGTTACAGCTTTTATATACATATATCCACTGATAAATAACAACTGTGGACGGTCAACAGTAAGTGTAAACCAATCATTTGTATCAGTGTCAAATATCAACAAACACACCTGCATTTTACAGGTGTAATTCGAGTTAAATGTTTGCTGTACAGACGAAAGTTTACAACACTTCAACATTACACCTGGACCATTCCTAATTAGTGCTAACAAGGTATCAAACGGTTCACTGAATACTGTGATGGCTGAAGGTGGTTTGATATACTTTGTTCTGTACCATGGCGCGATGGCTGAGGGTGGTTTGATATATTTGTTCTGTACCATGGTGCGATGGCTGGGGGTGGTTTGATATACTTTGTTCTGTACCATGGCGCGATGGCTGAGGGTGGTTTGATATATTTTGTTCTGTACCATGGTGTGATGGCTGAGGGTGGTTTGATATACTTTGTTCTGTACCATGGTGCGATGGCTGAGGGTGGTTTGCTATACTTTGTTCTGTACCATGATGCGATGGCTGAGGGTGGTTTGATATACTTTGTTCTGTACCATGGAGTGATGGCTGAGGGTGGTTTGATATACTTTGTTCTGAACCATGGTGTGATGGCTGAGGGTGGTTTGATATTCTTTGTTCTGTACCATGGTGCGATGGCTGAGGGTGATTTGATATACTTTGTTCTGTACCATGGTGCAATGGCTGAAGGTGGTTTGATATACTTTGTTCTGTACCATGGTGTGATGGCTGAAGGTGGTTTGATATACTTTGTTCTGTTCCATGGTGCGATGGCTGAGGGTGGTTTGATATACTTTGTTCTGTCCCATTGTGCGATGGCTGAGGGTGGTTTGATATACTTTGTTCTGTACCATTGTGCGATGGCTGAGGGTGGTTTGATATACTTTGTTCTGTCCCATTGTGCGATGGCTGAGGGTGGTTTGATATACTTTGTTCTGTCCCATTGTGCGATGGCTGAGGGTGGTTTGATATACTTTGTTCTGTACCATTGTGCGATGGCTGAGGGTGGTTTGATATACTTTGTTCTGTACCATGGTGCGATGGCTGAGGGAGGTTTGATATATTTGTTCTGTACCATGGTGCGATGGCTGAGGGTGGTTTGACCTACTTTGTTCTGTACCATGGTGTGATGGCTGAAGGTGGTTTGATATACTTTGTTCTGTACCATGGTGCAATGGCTGAAGGTGGATTGACATACTTTGTTCTGTACCATGGTGCGATGGCTGAGGGGGGTTTGATATACTTTGTTCTGTACCATGGTGCGATGGCTGAGGGTGGTTTGATATACTTTGTTCTGTACCATGGTGCAATGGCTGAAGGTGGTTTGACATACTTTGTTCTGTACCATGGTGCGATGGCTGAGGGTGGTTTGACATACTTTGTTCTGTACCATGGTACACTTTTGTGTGGTACACAATTGTACCACAAATTCATTTGTGTACCATATATCGATGTAACACTTTTGTATGACAATTTTACTGTTTGTTTCTGTCCGATTTAACAGCCGACAGTGGCTTTAATACACTATAAACTGGCACTGGCCTATTGACCATACCAGCGTTGCATTCCAAAATTTATCGTAGTAATATGGTGTGAAAGAGACCCTTACATTTAGCATTACAGCACCCATTCACACAGTGAATAAGTGAAAACACTTCATTTATGTACCACACAAAAGTAAAGCATGGTATATATATATTGTTAAAAATTAATGAACCTTGAGGAAAATTTTGATCTAAATTTCATATTGCTGTGTATAAATTAAATGACAGTACCTCTTTGGAAATAGTGATTATATTCGTGAAATGGCTTTAACCAAGATGTCAACCAGCTGGCAGCAATTTAGAATTATTGTGGAATGAAATAAAACAAAACGTACACGTCTTGCTCTAAAAAAGCGACATTAGTTTTTGTTTAGCATTTTACTTAATGACTGTATAACTAAAGCAATATATGTAGCATCTATTAACAATAGTACAAGCGTCAACTTTGATGTCCTGATTTACTACACACTATATATTCTATACTTCGATGTCCTGATTTACGACACACTATATATTCTATACTTTGATGTCCTAATTTACGACACACTATATATTCTATACTTCAATGTCCTGATCGATTTACTACACACTATATATTCTATACTTCAATGTACTGATTTACGACACACTATATATTCTATACTTCAATGTCCTGATTTACTACACACTATTTATTCTATACTTCGATGTCCTGATTTACTACACACTATATATTCTATACTTCGATTTGACCATGGTATGGTTTTATCTAGCATCATGGTTATAACATAATAAACAATATCAAATTGATACTCTTAACATTTATAGTTAGTTTCAGTATGCTATATAGCATGTTTATTTTTGAAAACAGTAATAGATAACCACAGCCAAAGAAAGGAATTTTCAAGAACAAATAAAGTCACTACTACTCAAATAAAAGCAAACAATCACATGTCATATATTCTGTTTTCAGTTAAAACATCATCAAATTATGAATTAGCAGCCAAAGGAATAGATTTTAAAAGTAGACATACATGTACTTTCCTTGCCCTGTTGACCCTGGCTGGTTGGCACTTTCAAGTCCAAACATTCAATATTTAATGCATTTTCAGACAGTTTTTTAATTATTTTCCTTATGATCAAATACACTGTAATTTCAAAATGATCAAATACACTGTAATTTCAAATTCATCTATAAAATGTCATTTAACACGTTTCACTGAAAAAGTACAAATTTATTTTGGTCTCAACTATAAACTCTTTGAAAGAAAATGGAAGCACATCGCATACGGTTGGGTAACTCAACATGTGCCATTGGGGATATGCAGGTAACAGCAACAACCATTGAAGACGTTCTGAATGATTTACTGTTTCAAAAACATAAACAATATTTCTGGACTTTTCATTTGAAGACGTCAAATCATGAGCATCAAGTGATAGCATTAACATAAATATAGGCTACTAGGCCATAGCACTTCAAAATATTGTTTTAAACGCGATGCCGAAAAAAATATTGCGTTTAAAACAATATTCACTGTAAGTTGTAACCCCACGTGGAGTTCGCATATCAGGATGGGTTTTTTCAACGTCAATGAACCATCCAATATTAATTTGACCCCAAAGTCCATCGATTTTACACCAATTAAAGTGTATACAGTCGTCTATAGCTGACAAGAATTGCCTTGACAACTTAGACAACTTCAATGGCTTGCAGTTGTAGAGTACACGCTGAACTGTGTCACGCTGAACTATGTCACACACTGAACTGTGTCACACTGAACTGCGTCGGCCCTGATCACAGTTCACAGTTGGTGTCGGCCACAGTACTCAAATAAGTGGACAGACTGTTTTTCTGGGACTAATTTGCAAATTGTCTTCTTTATTTTAACCTACCACCAACTAAAAAACGAGAATAGCCAATGGCTTCTTTTGCTACTGACAGCGTGATCCTTAAGGTCCAAGAAATACAAAGCTACGACTTGACCTAAAAGCGAGCACATGGACCCAGCGAAAACATAAACATTACATTCATCCGCAGCAAGCAGTCAAGCTTCGAAAATAGAGGCCTTTATTTTGAACTCAAGTTACATCGATTGTCAAAACGAATGGCTATTTTGACGTATAGAATTTTGACGTATAGAAGTTGTTACTAACGTCAAAAAGCATTTTTAAAGTAGGAACATATTTCGCAAACGGTTCTTCATGAATATTCGAAAAGTTTACAGACGACTGGCAAAGCAGATTGCAATAGGTTACTTAGCCCAGGCGAGCTAAAATCAAATGAAATCATTATTCCATGGTTTACTAGTATTTTCAGCTTCTGAATTTTGATGATATCTATAGGGTTAAATATATATTGTGTCAAATTTGTAGACGACAATTTCAGTTAAACACACAATAAGTCATTAAAAATGCATGTACATCATACATGATTTTGTGGTGTTCAATACTGTAATGGTTCAGTTCACGTTCAAATTGTCTTAACAATCCCTTGTCTCACTGCACTGAGTTTTTTCAAATATGCAGAAACTCCCCTAATTTTAACTTGGATATAACATTAGGCCAGTTGGGCCAGTTCACTTCCATTCAGGCACTGACCAGCTGCAGCTACCTCAGTGGGTTACAGTGACAGTATAATAATCTGAGGACCAGCTAGCTCAGTGGGTTATAGTGACAGTATAATAAATCTGAGGACCAGCTAAATCAGTGGGTTATAGTGAGAGTATAATAATCTGAGGACCAGTATTTGAATCCTGGTCTAGGCCTGCACATTTTGTTTCACTCACAACCCTGTTGATAAAATTTTGGTTAATTCATCTTTCTTATTTCTCTTAAAGTCCCACAAGGTATGTTTTTCTTTTTAGAAATGATTTATCAAAGCTATCGTCAAGCCATGGTACAGACATCCGTAAGAGATTTGGTGACAGTTGTTCAGTATATATCTACCACAGCCATTATAGTTTTGCCATCGTTATTTTGTTTTTCTTGAACAGCTATATCAACATGTAGCTAAATTTTATAATTTGGAAGACCATTTTCCCCATGACGCTTTTTTTTTTTTTTTCAAATTGCCTGTTTCATTTTCTATGCAGCTTGATTAAAATAAAACCGGATCCTAATACCGGTCAGTTTAATTTTGCTAAGGGTCAAGAGGTGTTTCCAAACTTACCTGTCTTCCGACTGACTGGAGAAAAATGGTTATTTATTTCCATGGTGGAATCATGTGGACCAATAGGATCTGGAAAATATATAATTTAAAACAACATCATTAGTCATTGGATATAAGAAGATTGGCAAAACCTGGAACATTATACAATTGAAATTAACTTAAAATTCATCCGTTCCAATACAACAAAAGGATAAAAAATATGGATGAGAAGCCTTCAGTTGATCAGTAAATCTTTGATGAAATAACGTGAAAAGAATATAGATGTCTAACTCTTATCAAGTGTTTTAGCCTTGTGGAGATGAAATTAGAAATACAAATACATGGGGGAGCAGAAATGATTGATCTACAGAGGAACAGACATCCAGACATCCAGACAGACATCCAGACATCCAGACAGACATCCAGACATCCAGACAGACATCCAGACATCCAAACAGGACAGACAATGCCTAACTGAAGATGGATGTATCTAAAATATTGCTAAAAGGCTCAATAATTATCAATCTTTCCAGATAGAAATATATATTTAATTCAAAGAAATGAGGTAGTTAGGTAGGTCTAATTTACATACTGCTCTCATCCATTTAGGAGTTATACCATGTTTAGTTTCAATGACTTGGCTTATGTACTCTTTACAACTTTCCACAATAAACAGTTATTCTGAAAGAAATTTCTCAAATGCAGTAAACATGTTAATAACAATTTGGAACTGAATAGATGGGCTACTATAACAAAATTTGTTTTGAAATTTAATCTTTCCTCAATAGAAAATATAACTTCATAGTACACTATGTCTATGGCATTCACACTGATATCCATTAAAGCTTATTACAAATTGTTTAAATCTTATTTATCAAACTAAATCAATACATCATTATTATAGCTGTCACTTTATCACCTTAAATATGTAAATTTAATTCCTGTGTTTCAATTTCTGTGTTTTAAGTCCGATACATATTCAATATAATGATTTCTGCTCAAACTGTCAGTCCTTTACTTGATTAAACAATAGATTACATCCTAGACAGGAATCACCTCTCATCAATCACAAAAACAATTCTCAACCTAATTTCATGTAATTCATTGAATAATTAAAATAATTATTGACACAAATCTAACTGGTTGAATGAATTATGACAAAGAGCTATGGCGGGTTGCTATGCCTATTTCCCCAAATATATGACCCGCTAGCGCGCGCGTCCAACCGTGCACAGTTATGACGCGTACTCTGGTATTTCTATACAGGTAGCTCTATCGGAATCTCGTGTCTAAGAATAGATTATTGTAAACAGAGGAATGTAAGGTCATGGCTATTAATATATGCATTTCAAGATAAAGACCTACCAAAATGCTTATTTTGCGTTATGCTGTATAAAACACAAGATCGTACAATCATTACCAAGTTTGAAAGGATTTAATTCTCATTACTATTGCCTACGTCATGCCGTTATATGTTTTCTTTAAAAGCATGCATCTTGATTTTGTTCTTCCTGTACCTTGGAATGGTAAAATTACATATAGTTTTCGAATAGCATGTCTCACACGTGTATTGCGCTCCTAACTTTGTGCTGCAGTCTTCCTGCATTTAAAACAAATGAGACTGTCCTCGACGATGAATTTCCCTGCATGTTCGGTAATATTTTTGTGATAATAACACTTCCTTTTTTTTGCTTTGCCTTTTTTTTTTATTCTGACGCAACAATCCCGTATATTTTATATTTCGGCATCATTTGTTTGTGTTTAGATAATAATTAAAAATAATAGAGCCAATTAAAGGGTAAAACAACTCATAAATCAAAGCGTAGCTGTACTGTACATGTACATGCGTACAGGGATTTGTTGACATGATTCCATAGAAGATAAATCAATAGGTATGTTATTAAAATATAAATAAAATGTTCCATTGATTTAAAACTATTTTTCACTTTACTAAGGAAAATGATCACTTGCCTAAATATTAAAAATGAAAGAAGAAAAATGTGTATCTGAATGTGGATTCGAACCTACACCGTTCATATTTCTGGTCACACGCTTACTGCGTTACACATTAGGCTACACCGGCCATAGACGAATTTGGAAATACAAACTCCTTTAACCCAAGAAACATCTGTTGCAGTTTTAAAAACTTAAACAACCCTGTTTTTCATTATTTTGAGCACTTTCCCAAAGGAGGACCACTTTTCCGTCATACGATTTGTTTTCACATATTACATCATGGAATCAAAAAGTTTATTCAAAAGTTGGTCCTCGGATGGGAAAGTATTAAAAGTATATTTTTAAGTCTGGGAAACCCCGTCACTTTCATAGATATAGTTAATATGGCTATATTTGCAGTATTATATTAACAATACCGATTATGTCAACAGTTCAAAAATTCATATTCAATTGGTTTTATATCTATTCCATGCATTTTTGCTACTAAAAATTATTTACTCGTCAATATTTTTTTCCGTTTTCAAAAATGCCGACTTAGGGAAATACGGACAGTTTTCCGCCATACCTCTTTGTTGTATATTATTCAAATGTGTCGCCTGTCCCTCTTTGTCAATATAATAAGCATTTGACATATAATAGTACATAAGGAAACGGACCTAAACGAAAAATCTTAACATTGATTTTTTTTAAAGTCCAGAAATTTCAGGTTTTTATCCGAAAAAGTGCAGAAATCCATGAAATGTTTTTAGAGTAGTAGGCTCTTCTACCCATGATACATGTATGATTGAGGTTTGGTTGGTGTAGCTCTTATACTTTGTCAAAAAGAGCCTAATATGCAAGAGCTAAACGCAAAAGCTTAACGTTGAGTTTTTTTCTAAGTCCAGAACTTTGAGTTTTTTACCAAAAAAATGCAGAAATCAATGAAATGTTTTTAGTGCAGTAGGCTCCACTACCCATGCTACATCTATGATCGAGGTTTTGTTGGTGTAGCTTTGTCAGAAACAGAGCTAGACGCAAAACCTTAACATTGTTGACGACGCCGTCGCCGTCACCGTCACCGTCTCCGTCGGAAAAGCAATGCCTATGTGTCTGGACCTACACAACAAGATGATGGGTCTTCAGCAAGACGTCGGTCTAATTTTATCAGTGTGCACTAATATGAAAGAGGTGCTACCTTGAGGTGAACACTTAATAAAATTATACTGTACACATTTTAATCTATTGAATAAAATAGTGTAACCACCTGATAATAGTTTTAGAGCAAGCATTAATATTTTAGATGATATTACACCAAATCACAGAGGTTCAATTTTTGTATTGAAAGCCGCTGGTACATTATATAAATCAATGGAATAGACACGTACATGTATCCCTATGCAATGTGGTATGAAGCATACCTTAGTTCGTATCATAATGACTATATGCATTACGCTATATTATATAATGTTAAAGAGGACGTTAACCGATTGTTTTAGGTATACCAATGTAACAGGAGAGGGAAAATGCACGACCAGACCGGGGTTCCGATCCGGGACCCTCTGAACTCTAGACAGATGCTCTACCAATTGAGCTATCTTGTCGCAGACGATCGACCCAGTCCAGTTACGCTACATTCCTCCCTCCTTTAGTCTTCCATTATAATTATTGAGTACAGTATATATATACCAAATAGATCAATTTGGCTTTTCATGATAATCCTGGGATTGCCTTTTCGAAAAGGGAAAAACAAGAGGCCCAATGGGCCTGCATCGCTCACCTGGAATAAATCTCACACTTGTTACCTTAAAAGTGATCTAAAACAAAGCTTCAGGTTTAATATCAGAATTTATGATTAAAAGTCATTCAAAAGAACCTGTTAAAAAATTTAAAAACATTTCACCCCTTTGACCTTGAAAGTCAAACAAGGTCTTATGTTGAACAGATTTTATAGCCCTTCATCTCAGGATGCAACTTGCAAAATATCACCACCCTATCTTTTTGTTTCTTAAAATTAAGTCATTTAAATATTTATACATGTTTGACCAAATGTGACCTTGAAAGTGGGTCAAGGTCATTCACATCAAAACGCGTGATAGCCCTACATCCAAGCATGCTACTGGCCAAATATGAACATTCTAGGACTCATGGTTATTCAGAAGAAGTCGTTTAAAGATTTAAACAAATTTGACACCTGTGACCTTGAAAATAAGTCAAGGTCATTCGCTTTAACAAACTTGGTAGCCCTTGATCCCAGCATGATACTGACCAGATATCAACATTGTAGGCCTTATGGTTGTAACTTTGAATATAATTCAAGGTCATTCATTTGTATAGACTTGGTAGCCCTTCATCCCTCTAGTTATCAGCCAAATATCATCATCCTGCGACTTTTTGTTATTCAGAAGTCATTTAAAAATTTCAAACATATTTGACTCCTGTCGTGACCTTAAACATAAGTCAAGGTCATTCATTTAAACAAACTTGGTAGCCCTTCATCCTAGTCTGCTACTGACTAAATATCATCACCTTTGACATTTTGATTAATCAGAAGAAGTTGTTTTTAAGATTTTTAAAGACAATTGACCCCTGTGACCTTGAATATGGGTGAAGGTTATTTATTTGAACAAACTCGGTAGGCCTTTATCCCAGCATGTTATAGTCCCCAACCGGTAATTATTTCTATTTGTAACAAACAGTACACTTATATGTCAGGATGTACCTACTGGCAAGAAAGTATCCCAATACATATTTCAACATTAAAGGCATCTTTGTAATGGTAAAATTGTTTTGTTAAAGGTACATATCTAATGTCAAAGCATAGGTCACAGTGAGGTCATAGTGACCTACTTCTTGAATTCAGCCATCCCAAGATATCCTTGTACTCCAAATCTGGTTGGTCCAGGTGAAATAGTACAAAATATATGCCCTGGACAAACTTTTTCAAAAGTTAAGGTCAAAGGTCAAGTCACAGTGACCTAATTCTTGCACTCGGCACTCTGTCATCCCAAGATGTCATTATACATCAAATCTGGTTTCACCTGGTGAAATAGTACACAAGATACAAACACCTCTGAAATACTGTTCATCTCTCTAAACAAACACCTCTGTAATACTGATCATATCTCTAAACAAACACCTCTGTAACAGTGATCATCTCCAATCAAACACCTCTGCAACAGTGATCATCTCCAATCAAGCCCTTCAATGATAGTGATCAAAGTAAGATCAAGCTTTGTAATAAGCTAAACCTCTAACTTAGAGTCAGAGATTATGTGTTGAGCCCCCTGGGCTTATTGCAGGATAAATACGGTAATGAATTAGGTCCTCTCAAGTAGAGCATAAACATAACACAGACCATAGTAATTAAAACTCAAACACATATAGATCACAATAATAAATTCACATTAGATATACATCCTCAACAAAACAGAACCTGTCAATCCCAACTCATTGACAACAATGGTAAGATCAATACAAGCATTACATGTATTGTGGTATATTCTATAACTGGATTGACAAAATATCTTAGACATTAAAGATATGCAAATAGGGTGTACTAGTTAGGGTGATTAAAATTCTATATTTTGGAGGGATTTACTTTATATTAATATATTGTTTAACTGTTTTTTTCAATTTGGGTGATAGAAACATTTCTTTTTGAATGGAATCAAAATTATACCTCAGCAAATGATATTTATGGTAATTATCATCCAGCATTTTACTTCATGCTATCTGTATCATAACAAACAAGAGATCCCAGAGGAATCTTAGCGCCCACCATTGTACCATCTTCATTAGTTCTTTAATTGTCAGTTCAATCTTTTCTCTTCTTTCCTCTAATCTGTTTGATCGAGTCATGTTAACAGTAAATGCACCTTGAGGTAACTTTTGATCCAAACTTAATGCTGATGTGTATGAAAGTTTTCAGCCTTCAAAGTGAGTTTGTCATTTCACATATTTACTAGTACAGTACTTTATGTGAAAGAAATAGAATTGATTATTGCAATATGAGAAAGATCTGTTTAGTTCTTCCTTTAGCCATTTTGTTTTTATGATCAGTCTCAAAATATTACATGCACAACGAGGGATCAAGGGGAACCTACATATCAAATTTGAGAAAGATCCCTCACGTTATTCCTGAGAAATAGTATAAACAAACCTTCAATGTCAAAAATCGAAGATGGCTGTCAGTGGGCCATTTTGTTTAACTGATCAGTTTCAAAAGTAAACATGAACAATAAAGGATAGTGGGGAACCTGCATACAGAATTTGAGAAAGAACCCTCCTGGAAAATAGCACTAACAAACCTTAACTGTCAAAATCAAAGATTTGTTTATTCGATCAGTCTTATAAGAAAATATGCATAACTTCATACCAAGGGGAACCTACATAAAAAAAAAAAAAAAATATCTCTCCAGTATTTCCTGAGTAATAGCCATAACAAACCTTCACTATCAAAATCCAATATGTCTGTCTGTCTGCCATTTTGTTTATCTGATCAGTCTCAAATGTTAATACATTTAAGGACCTAGCCCATACCGAAATAAGTTACAAATAGGTATAACTTTTTCGTACCTTTTCAGTAACTTTTTTGTACTCCTGATAAAAGGTACAAAAAAGTTATAACTTTTCGATACCTTAATTTAAACTTAAACTTTACTAGTGTACCTTTTTGTAACTTTTCTGGACTTTAAAAAATTCTGGTATAACTTTTAGTACCTTTTCTGGACTTAGAAAATAATTGAACTGCTGGAGAAAAACTTTGAATATTTTTGGTATAACTTTTTTGTACCTTTTCTGGACTTAGAAAAAAATTGCAATGCTGGTGAAAAACTTTGAATATTTTTGGTATAACTTTTTGTACCTTTT
>NW_018405793.1:331103-384128 GCF_002113885.1 Mizuhopecten yessoensis
TTTTCAGTATCTCAGAAAAGCATAACTTTTTTGTACCTTTTTAGTAACTAAATAAAGTTATAACTTTATGATACCTTTTTCACTAGTGCTTAAGTGGCTAAATGTAACTTTTGTGTACCTTTTGTTTGCAAATAAAGTAATGATTGAACTGAACAAAGTGTTTGAGTGTAACTTTTTAATACCTTTTTGTAACTTTTTAGTACTAGATTGAAACTCTCTTCTCACAAGGTTCCAATCTAGCATCAAAAGTTATAACTTTTTTGTACCTAAATAGAAGTAACTTTTTTGTAACTTTTTTCGGTATGGGAGGGGAACCTACATATAAGATGTGACAAAGATCTCTCCACTACTTCCTGAGAAATAGCAATAACAAACCTTCAATATCAAAATCCAAGATGGCTGCCTGTTGGCCATTTTGTTTTTCTAATCATTCTCAAAATTAAATATGCACAACTACAGACCTAGGGGAGCCTACATAACAAATTTGGGAAAGATCCCTCCAGTATACTTTCTGAGAATAGCCATAACAAACATTTAATGTCACAATCCAAGATGGTTGCCTATCTGATCAGTCTAAAAATACAACACGCACAACTACAGACCGAGGGCAACCTACATATAAAATTTGAGATGGATATCTCCAGTACTTCCTGAGAAATAGCAATAACAAACATTCAATGTCAAAATCCAAGATGGCTGCCTGCATATCGGCCATGTTGTTTATCCGATCAGTCTCAAAAGTTGCACTGCACACAACAAGGGACCAAGGGGAACCTACATATAAAATTTGAGAAAGATCCCTCTAGTACTTCTTGAGAAATACCGATAACAAGAATTGTTTAAGGACGGACGGCGGACAGCGGACGACGGACGGACGAAGGACCACGGACGCAGGGTGATTACCACGGACGCAGGGTGATTTGAATAATCTACCATCAGATGATGGTGGGCTAAAAATACAGGGTAAGTTAAACAGTGTTTGGTCCACAAAACAACATCTAAATTTAGCATACATTTACATGCGTATTGCATTGCTAATAATTACCAGTATGATACAAGAGATATATGCATTATTACACAGTTTATGATCTCCTCTATACACAAACACACAAATAGGTATATATATACACACATGACAGACTACAACCTGAGACTGGGCCCACACTATATCAGCTCTTATGTGTCCACTACACAATATACCATCTGACCCACAAATAGAGGCCAACACCAGCTATCAATACTATCAGCTCTAATCTGGGCTAATCTTAATTTAGATTTTCAGCAAATATATTAATTGTATTTGTTATCAATTCAGAAAATTACATACTATACATGAAACCTTGTCAGTGAAATATTTTCAATGTCACACATTACTGAATTATGTTCATGTGTACCCTTATATGAAAAGTTGTCATCCTTCAGGGTCGAGTTTAGATAGCCAATATGTATGCAGCAGTTATTTACACCTCTTCCAACCCTGATATAGATATAGAAGCTAACTAATTACCACCAAAGTATTTCAATATTACTTTCCTTGCTGAAGAAACCTTAACAGATTAGTTAACTGGCTATAACATCTACTGACCAATTTTTAGTGTGACAGAATCTAGGTGTGAATATGTATGGCGACCATATGTATTGACCAACTCGGAGTGTAATTACAGCCAATCAACAGGTAATCAGTGTCGGCATGAAGGTTGATCATTAATTCAGCTAGAGCAATATAGTGACAAAGCTTTGACTTGTCCT
The DNA here is from genome assembly GCF_002113885.1 of Mizuhopecten yessoensis. Classification (NCBI taxonomy): domain Eukaryota; kingdom Metazoa; phylum Mollusca; class Bivalvia; order Pectinida; family Pectinidae; genus Mizuhopecten; species Mizuhopecten yessoensis. The sequence goes on from NW_018405793.1 coordinate 332,853, forward strand.
GGCTCCAACAGCTGACCTGTGGCTATTTATAGAGATCTCTGCTGTCACATGTGTTTAAACTTGACTGCCTCTTGACATCTGATTAATTCTCTAAAAACTTTAAAACCTTATTGGAAAATATAACACTAACATGACCATATCCCAAATAAGTTACCCTGTTGTGTTATGATCACTCCACCTAAATCACACCCACTACCACTTTCCTTCACTCCTTCTCCACCCTATTTCCATTTCCACTCACTACCACTTTCCTTCCATCCTCCACCCTTTTCCCACCACTACCACTTTCCTACACTTCTTCCTCCACCCTATTTCCACCACTACCACTTTTCTTCCCTCCTCCACCCTTTTCCCACCCACTGCCACTTTTCTTCCCTCTTCCACCCTTTTACCACCACTACCACTGTTCTTCCCTCCTCCATCCTATTTCCACCCAGTACCTCTTTTCTTCCCTCCTCCGCCCTATTTCCACCCACTACCACTTTACTACACTTTCTCCTTGACACTATCCCCACCCACCATCACTGTCTTTCCTCCTTCACCCTTTTCCCACCGCTTCCACTTTCCTACACTTCTTCCTCCTCCCTATTTCCACCACTACCCCTTTTCTCCCCTCCTCCCCCCTTTTCCCCCCACTCCCACTTTTCTTCCCTCTTCCACCCTTTTACCACCACTACCAATTTTCTACCCTCCCCCACCCTATTTCCACCCACCACCTCTTTTCTTCCCTCCTCCTCCCTTTTCCCACCACGACCACTTTTCTTCCCCCCTCCCCCCCATTTCCCCCCACTACCACTTTTGTTCCCTCCTCCACCCCTATCCCACCACTACCTCTTTCCTTCCATCCTCCACCCTTTTCTCACCACTACCACTTTCCTCCCCTCCTCCCCCCTTTTCCCACCACTTCCACTTTCCTACACTTCTTCCTCCACCCTGTTCCCACCACTACCACTTTTCTTTCCTCTTCCACCCTTTTCCCACCACTACCACTGTTCTTCCCTCCTCCATCCTATTTCCACCCACTACCTCTTTTCTTCCCTCCTCCACCCTTATCCCACCACTACCACTTTCCCATTTTCACTCATCCATCCCAACTTTGCTCTCAGCAACTTTCACTCACCATCCTCTTCACACTAAATCAGTGCCGTAACTTACTGAAAAATTGTACCTGTTTAATCTGAATTCTTCAGACAAAAGCCTTGTTAATGATATAATCTTGTTAAAATTGTGTCCTGGGTGTGCAAGTGGCTCGTATATATAGCCAAACTGCAGAACAACTTTTTTTGTCTTTGTCAAACCAGGTGCTAGACAAGCCATAACATATATTAAAATCACATTGAATAATTGTCATTAATTAGGGTTAGAATTATATATGATAAAACATGTACATGTACATGCAAGTTAAAATGCTGTATGATAATGGGAATGTATACCACGTATCAAAGAAATATACATACACGTGTACTGCATGTATACTAGAAAAAAATAGACAATAACTTTTTGTTGTCAGCCATTCACACCAATCATCTTTTTCTGATAAAGTTCTTCAATCGTTTTACCTTTTTTAGCTAGCCTATCAAGCTTTTAGAATTATACATTGATAAATGTACATGCATTCATAGAAATGTTGGTTTCCTGTTTTAAAGATTTTTGCAGTGATGTTATAATGACAGTTGTTTTTCACTTAAATCAATTCACTGTAATGATATTAAACTTAGAATTATGGTGACATTCAGACTGGTTTGCAATGAAGTTGAGTCAAGATTAGTCTGCATTTTTATTATTATTTCTGAACTTCTTGAAAATATGCATGCATAATGATACATCTGTCTGTCTATCTCAATGCATGTATGTCTGTCTCAATGTATGCATGTCTGTCTGTGTCAATGTATGTATGTATGTATGTATGTATGTATGTATGTATGTATGCATGTATGTATGTATGTATGTCTGTCTGTGTCAATGTATGTATGTCTGTCTCAATGTATGTATGTCTATCTGTCTGTCTGTCTCAATGTATGTATGTATGTCTCAATGTATGTATGTATGTCTCAATGTATGTATGTCTATCTGTCTGTCTGTCTCAATGTATGTCTGTCTGTCTCAATGTATGTATGTCTGTCTCAATGTATGTATGTATGTCTATCTGTCTGTCTGTCTCAATGTATGTCTGTCTGTCTCAATGTATGTATGTCTGTCTCAATATTTGCAGACGACTCAAAAATGTATGGGAAAGTCAAAAACTATGAGGATAGCCAGATCTTACAATTCGACCTAAACCAACAAGACAAATGGTCAAACACTTAGCAACTTAAACTCAACATTGATAAATGCAAGGTACTACAATTAGGACACAACAACAACAATATGAGTATACCCTTGGAGGACTTGAGATGTCGTCACTAGACAGGGATCGAGGTGTAACCATGGATGAAAATCTGAAATTTAGCGAACATATAGCAATTTCAGTAAAGAAAGCCAATAGACTACTAGGTATCATCAAAAGAACGTTCAGTCAACTCACACCTGATATGGTTGTTCCACTCTTTAAATCACTAATACGCCCGAGAATAGAGTATGCGGTACCAGTATGGAATCCACAAAATAAGAGAAAAATCCAAAGACTGGAAAATGTCCAGCGACGTGCCATAAGCTAGTGAAAGGACACGAACATTTAACATACCCAGAAAGGTTGAGGAGATTAGGACTACCCACTCCTCAATACCACAGGAAAAGATACGACATGATACAAAAGTACAGAATCTTGAATTTAAGAGCAAACTGAACAACTACTGGAAAGGTATGAATATCAAATTCAATCCAGATTGCTACTAACGAGTCTCAAAACCATTTACTGGAGACAAGGTTCTACAAGTGTGAAACTGTTTTAATATGTGCTATATGATATCTGTTGAATATGTGACAGTCAAAACAAGGATATCTTAATAGCACTGCATGGAATATAGTTGCTACATAAATAAACATTAACATAAAATAGTATTTGACCAAGTGATAAATTTGTAAATATTATTAACCAAACATTGAGTAACAGGATATAGTATAGAAATTGCACAGTCTGGCACTGAATAAAGTACCCGATCCAGATAAGGGGGTCAAGTAGCAGATATGAACAGGTAAGTGTCTGTCTCAATGTATGTCTGTCTGTCTGTCTGTCTGTCTGTCTGAATGTATGTATGTCTGTAAATGTATGTATGTATGTCTCAATGTATGTATATGTCTGTCTCAATGTATGTATGTCTGTCTCAATATATGTATGTCTGTCTCAATGTGTGTATGTCTGTCTCAATGTATGTATGTCTGTCACAATATATGTATGTCTATCTGTCTGTCTCAATGTATGTCTGTCTGTGTCAATGTATGTCTGTCTGTCTGTCTCAATGTATGTATGTCTTTCTGTCTGTCTCAATGTATGTATGTCTGTCTCAATGTCTTTCTGTCTGTCTCAATGTTAATATGTCTGTCTCAATATATGTATATCAATCTGTCTGTCTATCTCATGTTATGTATGTCTGTCACAATGTATGTATGTCTATCTGTCTCTCTCAATGTATGAATGTATGTCTGTCTCAATGTATGTGTGTATGTCTCAATGCATGTCTGTCTGTCTCATTGGATGTATGTATGTCTGTTTGTGTCAATGTATGTATGGCTGTCTGTCTGTCTCAATGTATGTATGTCTGTCTGTCTCAATGTATGTATGTATGTCTCAATGTATGTATGTCTGTCTCAATGTATGTATGTACATTTGTCTATGTCAATGTATTAATGGCTGTCTGTCTGTGTCAATGTATGCATGTATGTCTCAATGTATGTATGGCTGTCTATCTGTGTCAATGTATGTATGTCTGTCTCAATGTATGCATGTATGTCTCAATGTATGTATGGCTGTCTGTCTGTCTCAATGCATGTATGTCTGTCTCAATGTATGTATGTCTGTCTCAATGTATGTATGCCTATTTGTCTGTCTAAATGTCTGTCTGTCTGTGTCAATGTATGTATGTCTGTCTGTCTGTGTCAATGTATGACTGTCTGTGTCAATGTATGTATGTCTGTCTGTCTCAATGTATGTATGTCTATCTGTCTTTCTCAATGTATGTATGTATGTCTAAATGTATGTATGTCTGTCTGTCTGTGTCAATGTATGACTGTCTGTGTCAATGTATGTATGTCTGTCTGTCTCAATGTATGTATGTCTATCTGTCTTTCTCAATGTATGTATGTATGTCTAAATGTATGTATGTCTGTCTGTCTGTGTCAATGTATGACTGTCTGTGTCAATGTATGTATGTCTGTCTGTCTCAATGTATGTATGTCTATCTGTCTTTCTCAATGTATGTATGTATGTCTAAATGTATGTATGTCTGTCTGTCTGTGTCAATGTATGACTGTCTGTGTCAATGTATGTATGTCTGTCTGTCTCAATGTATGTATGTCTATCTGTCTTTCTCAATGTATGTATGTATGTCTAAATGTATGTATGTCACTCTGTCTGTCTCAATGTATGTCTGTCTGTGTCAATGTATGTATGTATGTCTGTCTGTGTCAATGTATGTATGTCTGTCTGTCTGTCTGTCTGTCTGTCTGTGTCAATGTATGTATGTCTGTGTCAATGTATGTATGTCTGTCTCAATGTATGTATGTATGTCTCAATGCATGTCTGTCTGTCTGTGTCAATGTATGTCTTTCTTTCTGTGTCAATGTATGTCTTTCTTTCTGTGTCAATGTATGTATGTCTGTCTGTCTGTCTCAATGTATGCATGTATATCTGTCTGTCTCAATGTATGAATGTATGTCTCAATGTATGTATGTCTGTCTCAATGTATGTCTGTCTCAATGTATGTATGTATGTCTCAATATATGTATATGTATATCTCAATGTGTCAATGTATGTATGGCTGTCTGTCTGTGTCAATGTAGGTATGTATGTATGAATGTATGTATGACTGTCTCAATATATGTATGTCTATATGTCTGTCTCAATGTATGGATGTCTGTCTTAATGTATGTATGTCTATCTTTCTGTCTGTCTCAATGTATGTTTGTCTGTTTTAATGTATGTATGTTTGTGTCAATGTATGGATGTCTGTCTCAATGTATGTCTATATATCTGTCCATCTATCTCATGTTATGTATGTCTGTCACAATGTATGTATGTCTGTCTGTCTGTCTGTCTGTCTGTCTGTCTCAATGTATGTATGTCTGTCTGTCTGTCTCAATGTATGTATGTCTATCTGTCTGTCTCAATGTATGTATGCATGTCTGTCTCAATGTATGTATTTATGTCTCAATGCATGTCTGTCTGTCTCATTGTGGGTAAGTATTGTATATATATATATATATATATATATATAAATCCGCCTGAAGAAGCCCTAGAAGGCAGAAAGGCCGTTAAGCAGATGATCTGAAAGATTTATGTTTTTATTCTATATTTTCCTTCGCAAGGACTTATTTATTTATTATCTACTATGAATATATATATATATATATATATATATGGGGCAAAGAAGCAATTCCAACAGCTTGGACAAGTTTATGCTTGCAATATATACATATCTATGAAAAAAAATGGCTGGGGAAATTAAATATTTGAGGAAAAAAATGAAAAATTAAACAAAAATAATGTATTTCTATTTTCTCTTTTAAGATTATTGGTGATTGCCCAAATATTTCTTTAACTGTATCTTTTTCCTTTTTGACAATTGTACAAAAATAAACCTGATTCCAACCCAACTTTTGACAGTTTATAATAGAAATATGTATCCTAAATGAAGATTTCCTGTTCAAAACAGCTTTGCAGATTATACAAGTTACCAGATTATGGTGGTATTGGACCAAGAGGTTTGATTCTAAAACACCACATTTATCAGGAAATAAAATGAAATGTGTTGCTAATTTCTCAACAGACTTTACATAACAATTACATAAACACATGGCTTGAATTTCAATACAACTGAATTATTAATGATGGAAGCCCAACCACTGCCTGCCAGTTCCTCCTGTATACAATGTTATCACACAATCAATGTCACTGCAGACAAATAACAGTTGGTCACCAGTATAGCCAATTCAAAATAACCTTAATGCTGAATACAAATACATGTACATTCCAAAACAAATATGAAAATATTGCGGAGTTTGGGGTGAAATTTGTTGTTTTAAGTAAGGACAATATCAAAATGATTGAAATATAGAACATATTTTTCACACATCTACATTTACAAAACTTTTGTATTCTCACATATTGTATACTGTACATATCCATTTCGTAACAGCATTCCTCACACAAGTTTACACAAACCTGTAGTAACAGATTTACTCACACAAGTTTACACACACCTGTCTAGAAACACATTTACTCACACAAGTTTACACACACCTGTCTAGTAACAGATTTACTCGCACAAGTTTGCACACACCTGTCTAGTAACAGATTTACTCACACAAGTTTACAAACACCTGTCTAGTAACAGATTTACTCACACAAGTTTCCACACACCTGTCTAGTAACAGACTTCCTCACACAAGTTTACACACACATGTATATAAGTAACAGACTTCCTCACACAAGTTTACACACATGAAGTAACAGACTTCCTCACACAAGTTTACACACACACATGCAGTCACAGACTTCCTCACACAAGTTTACACACACATGTATATAAGTAACAGACTTCCTCACACAAGTTTACACACATGAAGTAACAGACTTCCTCACACAAGTTTACACACAAATGTAGTAACAGACTTCCTCACACAAGTTTACACACACCTGTCTAGTAACCGATTTACTCACACAAGTTTACACACACCTGTCTAGAAACACATTTACTCACACAAGTTTACACACAACTGTCTAGTAACAGATTTACTCACACAAGTTTACAAACACCTGTCTAGTAACAGATTTACTCACACAAGTTTCCACACACCTGTCTAGTAACAGACTTCCTCACACAAGTTTACTCACGCATATAGTAACAGACTTCCTCACACAAGTTTACACACATGAAGTAACAGACTTCCTCACACAAGTTTACACACACCTGTCTAGTAACCGATTTACTCACACAAGTTTACACACACCTGTCTAGAAAAACATTTACTCACACAAGTTTACACACACCTGTCTAGAAACACATTTACTCACACAAGTTTACACACAACTGTCTAGTAACAGATTTACTCACACAAGTTTACACACGCCTGTCTAGTAACAGATTTACTCACACAAGTTTCCACACACCTGTCTAGTAACAGACTTCCTCACACAAGTTTACACACATGAAGTAACAGACTTCCTCACACAAGTTTACACACACATGTAGTAACAGACTTCCTCACACAAGTTTACACACACCTGTCTAGTAACAGACTTCCTCACACAAGTTTACTCACACATATAGTAACAGACTTCCTCACACAAGTTTACACACACATGTAGTCACAGACTTCCTCACACAGACTTACTCACACAAGTTTACATCCACAAGTAGTAACAGACTTCCTCACACAAGTTCACACACACATGTAGTAACAGACTTCCTCACACAAGTTTACACACATGAAGTAACAGACTTCCTCACACAAGTTTACACACACACATGCAGTCACCGACTTCCTCACACAAGTTTACACACACATGTAGTAACAGACTTATATACTTTACTCACACAAGTTTATACACACACATGTAGTAACAGACTTCCTCACACAAGTTTACACTCACAGCACACAAGTTTACACACACATGTAGTCACAGACTTCCTCACACAAATTTACACACACACATGCAGTCACAGACTTCCTCACACAAGTTTACACACACATGTAGTAACAGACTTATATACTTTACTCACACAAGTTTACACACACAGGTTGTCACATATTTACTCATACAAGTTTACACACACATGTAGTCACAGACTTACTCACACAAGTTTACACACACATGTAGTCACAGACTTCCTCACACAGTTTTACACACACATGTAATAACAGCCTTAGCTCCTCAAACAATTTTATATACACACACATAGTAACAGACTTCCTCACACAAGTTTACACACACATGTAGTAACAGACTTCCTCACACAAGTTTACACTCACAGCACACAAGTTTACACACACATGTAGTCACAGACTTCCTCACACAAGTTTACACACACATGTATATAAGTAACAGACTTCCTCACACAAGTTTACACACATATGTAGTCACAGACTTACTCACACAAGTTTACACACACATGTAGTCACAGACTTCCTCACACAAGTTTACACACACATGTAGTAACAGACTTCCTCACACAAGTTTACACACATATGTAGTCACAGACTTACTCACACAAGTTTACACACACATGTAGTCACAGACTTACTCACACAAGTTTACACACACATGTTTCAATACAAGTTTTTTTACACATACCGGTCAATTGTGTGTAGACTTTCTAGCATTAATGTACTCAGTATTATGTTATCAAATAGATCAGCTTCCACATGAACACGTAACCATTACACATCTACAGTATGTTGTAGAAGAAGGCACGGCCTACTTACCCTTCTCATGTAATGAAATCCAATTACAGCTCACTTGTCCTGTACAATTATCACAAGGCAAGCTTTCAATTAAATTTTCTTGGATTGTGAAAGGTTAGGCTGCCAAACACACTTAAACAGTTGATGGTGCTTCCCAACTGAGTACTAGGCTGAACTTGGAGGGAGTTTAGTATTGGTGTACATAAAGGCTAGCCTAGCACACAGCCACTAAACTCCACAAGCCATTCCCATTTGTTTACATTTTTTTTCCACAGAATCCCGGCCAACAGACTATACTTAATTTCTGCTTTCAGCCTTGTCCAATTTATGAAATGATTTCACTGACATATATTTCAGACGATTGTGCTGTTCCTGGTTTAAATGATCCAATCAAGAACCTGTGAAAATGGTAGATTTGCTAACACACAGACTAGCTAACTCCCAGAGCTGGCTGGACTAGAATCTGTTATATCTACAGCTCGGGCTATTAATGGCTGGCACTAGCTATAAATAGTAATGCTGACCCTTGAAGGTCGCTAAGCTATCTCTCAGTAGGCAGGCAAATCAATAGCTATATAGTGTTTGTTGTTGTAATGTACTAGGATATATATATCTAGATTCTCAGTCTGCAAGTTACATACAGAGTCCAAACATACTGATCAACATTCTATTCCCATACATAAGCACCAATCTGTGGTGTAGGTATAATCACTGTAAGCTAAAAATACATCTTCCATTAATATACAGGCAGTCAGTATAATATAAAGCTTAACAGTATATCCTTCCCAAGTGTGTTTGAGCCATCATGCATTTTGTTACAGGTTGATTTTATCCATCTATGGGAGGGGCACACAATGGTAAAAGGGAGTGGCCCTACGGGGGGGGGGGGGGGTGGATTCACAGAGAATTCAAGGGCTAATAGGATGGGATGGGTGTTGCTTGGTGCAGGTGGGTGGTGGCTCAGGCTGATAAAGAAAAGGATGAAACTAGAAGGATTTTGGCACCCACTATGAAAGGATCTTAATTTACCATCTTTACTCTTCATTTTGGTTACAGGTACTACCTGGTATGACCTAGTCACTGTGTGTTAATTACGACACCGAATATTGCTACCAGGCAGGCGGTGATCACAGGAAGTGGGCTTCTGTTGCAGGTGACTTTTTTATATTTTCCTTACTTCAGAGGCTTATATGTTCTTGGGGCTTTTTGGATCAATTCCTCACATTTTCAGCAATGGCTTAAACCACAAAGAACATTCCTATATGGGTCAATATTTCTTCTAGACTTGCAAACACACAGCCTGGTATCGGCTAATACTCACAAGTAATACTTATCACGTGTCTGAATTAATATTTGTAGTGATTTTTTTAATTAATATGTATATATGCATTACATACATTTATCATATTTTCGAACATGTTGTAAATTATGAGAAATATGCCGACATAGTTTCATAGCATTGTACGGTAACTTGGAATTTGGATTATGCCGTACAGTAATCTTAAAACAAACATTCAAGTTGCCATACAGTTTGATGAAATATTTTTGACGATATTTTATTTAATACAATGCTTTCACTGACACAACGAATGTGTGTAATGTAGATACATCTTATTTAGTTGTAGGCAGAAAAATATGTGGAGGGAAGTACTACAAATGTTAATTCAGACATGTGATAGTTATCACCCGTAAATTTTCGTTTGTAAGTCTGGAAGAAATATTGACCCATATATGAACGTTTTCAATGGTTTAAGTAAATGCTGAAAATGTGAGGTATTGATCCAAAAAGCCTCAAGTACACGACAGCCTCAAAAGTAAAGAAAATATAGAAAAAAAACTCACCTTCAACTGCAGTCCACCTCGTGTGATCACCGCCTTCCTGGTAGCAATATCCAGTGTCGTTAACACACAGTGATATATATATAGTCCCATGTTGGAAATTCTGAACAGGAATCTTGTACATTAACTTAAACTTCACAATGTCATAATGTTATTTGTAACAGATTGTATGATAATTGCATAACTATATGCAAAATGCTTAAAATTTGTAATTTATACATAATTAGAATTGTTGCCAATAACAGATGAATTATCAGCAGGGCCAGGGGGAGCTGCATACATATAGGTGGTGATAACAAAATAAAACGGCCAAATTCAAGATGGCTGTCTGGTGACCATCCTGTTTTTGTAACTATGGAACAGGGGAACCTTTATGTGTGAAATTTTAGAAAGATATCAGTACTTCCTGACAAAATTTGTTTAACTGATGATGGTGGGCTAAAAAGGTGGATGTTAAAGCTGGGTAGATATATAGAGGAGACAGAAAAGGGAAAGGATTGTAATACATCTGGAACAAAATAGAATAGAAAGGGAAGGAACAAGTTAATGCTGAGGAAATAGATGTGAAGGAGTGACAGATGAGGAGGAGAGAGAGGACACACACATGTGTGTAAGTGTGTGTTGGAGTGTGAAGGGTGAAATGACAGATAATAAAAGGCTATCTACAGCAAAGATGATGAAGGTTGAGGAGACAGATGAGGAGGGGCGAGGAGACAGGTAAGGAGGGGTGAGGAGACAGGTGAGGAGGGGCGAGGAGACAGGTGAGGAGGGGGAGGAGACAGGTGAGGAGGGGGAGGAGACAGGTGAGGAGGATGAGGAGACAGATGATGAAGTGTGAGGAGACAGATGAGGAGGGGTGAGGAGACAGATGAGGAGGGGCGAGGAGACAGGTGAGGAGGGGTGAGGAGACAGGTGAGGAGGGGCGAGGAGACAGGTGAGGAGGGGGAGGAGACAGGTGAGGAGGGGGAGGAGACAGGTGAGGAGGATGAGGAGACAGATGATGAAGTGTGAGGAGACAGATGAGGAGGGGTGAGGAGACAGATGAGGAGGGGCGAGGAGACAGGTGAGGAGGGGCGAGGACAGGTGAGGAGGGGGAGGAGACAGATGAGAAAGTGTGAGGAGACAGATAAGGAAGTGTGAGGAGACATGTACAGATGAGGAAGTGTGAGGAGACAGGTGAGGAGGGGCGAGGAGACAGGTGGGGAGGGGCGGGGAGACAGATGAGGAAGTGTGTGGAGACAGATGAGGAAGTGTGAGGAGACAGATGAGGAGGGGCGAGGAGACAGATGATGAGGTGTGAGGAGACAGATGAGGAGGTTAAGGAGACAGATGAGGAGGTGTGAGGAGACAGATGAGGTGGATGAGGAGACAGATGATGAAGTGTGAGGAGACAGATGAGAAAGTGTGAAGAGACAGATGAGGAGGGGCAAGGATACAGGTGAGGAAGGGCAAGGAGACAGAGGAGGAGGGGCGAGGAGACAGGTGAGGAGGTGCGAGGAATAAGGTGAGGAGGGGTGAGGGGACATGTGAGGAGGGGGGAGAAGACAGGTGAGGAGGGGTGAGGAAACAAATGAGGAAGTGTGAGGAGACAGATGAGGAAGTGTGAGGAGACAGATGAGGAGGGGCGAGGAGACAGATGAGGAGGGGCAAGGAGACAGGTGGGGAGGGGCGAGGAGACAGATGTGGAAGTTTGAGGATGAGAGGACAGACGAGGAGGGTAAGGAGACAGACGAAGAGGGATGAGAAGACAGATAAGGAGGGTAAGGAGACAGATGATCAGGGTTAGGAGACAGATGAGGAGATTAAAGAGACAGATGAGGAGGGCTAGGCATCAGATGAGGAGGTTAAGGAGACAGAAGATCAGGGTAAGGAGGCATATGAGGAGGGATGAGGAGACAGATGAGGAGGGTGAGGGGACAGATAATGAGGAATAGGAGACAGGTAAGGATGGTTGAGGAGACAGATTAGGAGAGTGAGGAGACAGGTGATGATAGTAAGGAGACAGATGAGGAGGATGAGGAGACAGGTGAGGTTGGGTGAGGAGACAGATGAGGAGGGGCGAGGAAACATGTGATGAGACAGATTAGAATGAGGAGACAGGTGAGGATGAGTGAGGGGACGGGTGAGGAGGGATGAGGCAACTGATGAAGAGGGATGAGAGACAGATGAGGAGGGATGAAGAAGGATAAGGAGACAGATGAGGAGGGTAAGGAAACAAGTAAGGAGGGATGAGGAGACATGTGAGGGATGAGCAGACAGATGAGGAGGGTCAAGAGACAGATGATAAGGGTAAGGGGTCAGATGAGGAAGGTAAGGAGACAGACAAGGAGGGATGAAAAGACAGATGAGGAGGGTCAAGAGACAGATGATCAGGGTAAGGAGACAGATGAGGAGGGTAAGGAGACAGACGAGAAGGGTAAGGAGACAGATGAGGAAGGCTAGGAGACAGATGAGGAGGGTGAGGAGACAGATGAGGAGACAGATGAGGAGGGCTTGGAGACAGATGAGGGTAAGGAGACAGATGAGGAGACAGATGAGGAGGGTGAGGAGACAGATGAGGAGGGTAAGGAGACAGATGAGGAGGGTGAGGAGACAGATGAGGAGGGTAAGGAGACAGATGAGGAGGGTAAGGAGACAGATGAGGAGGGTAAGGAGACAGATGAGGAGGGTAAGGAGACAGATGAGGAGGGTGAGGAGACAGATGAGGAGGGTAAGGAGACAGATGAGGAGGGTGAGGAGACAGATGAGGAGGGTAAGGAGACAGATGAGGAGGGTAAGGAGACAGATGAGGAGGGTAAGGAGACAGATGAGGAGGGTAAGGAGACAGATGAGGAGGGTGAGGAGACAGATGAGGAGGGTAAGGAGACAGATGAGGAGGGTAAGGAGACAGATGAGGAGGGTGAGGAGACAGATGAGGAGGGTGAGTGAGGAGACAGATGAGGGGTGAGGAGACAAAGATTAGTTCAGATACCAAACTAAAATATTTCTCAATTTTAAAGCTTCAAATATAATAATCCATCTGGTAGTGTTGAAATCACTCCAGTGTGGTTGTCAATTAGCAAAGAAAATAACACATCTCTGTGTACAAATTTATATTTCATGCTTTAGTCCTGTAAACAAGTCGCTGAATTTGAGTTTTTTTAATGCAAAACCAATTTTCATGATGTAACACTTACGATAACTATAGTATATACATTTAATACATACACCAATCTATGTGACCCCAAAACAAAGGAATTCAAAAATGCTGCCGAATCCCTCCCCCCATGTCACTCATATCTTAATGATAAAGACACATAGTGACCTCCCTTTCTCAAAACCTATTATGGCGCCAAAGGACAAGGGGAATGAGGAGGCAAAGGGAATGAGTTTAAGGTAAAGATTGGTTTTACATTAAAGAACCTGGATTGAATTTCAGTATTAATCATCATAACTTTAGTATGCAAATTCGTCTGACTGTAGTGGAGATTCTAAATCCAGGAAGATCAGGCTGATGGAGCAATTTCTACACAGGCTAAAGGGAAGGAAAGCTTACGAGCAACAAATGGATCAATCATCAGCATTGGTCATACATACATACAAATGTATTAACAAATAAGTAGACTTTTACATTTTTAATATAAGAATAAAATTCAGATATTTTTGTCTGTACCCTGTTCTCATTATTATTGTATTACAATCTAGTTCTGATTTCCAGTTAGAGTCACGATGGTGAAAAAACTTTGCACAAAGATTATTAAATGGTAAATATCAATATATTTGATGCTTCGTATGGTATAACATCATCCAGTTCAGTGAATTAAAAGTGCCATGTGATGTCAGCGTCACAGTGTTGTGTCAACAGTATGTGTTAAGTCAGAGTATAACTTGGCATCTGCTAAGAAAGAAAAAAAGTTTTTTTTGGGTTTGATTTTGTAAATATTTTAAGATTTTCTAATAAGATATTTTTAAACATTTTAAATGTAGATAGTGGTGTCTGTCTCTTGTTTTGATATTTTATTATATTTCTTGTCTTCCAGATAACCCATTTCATTGTATAGACAACAGTGTTTGTTAGTGCTCTGTTTGTATCTGAACATTCTCCTAACAATATTATTTCTTTGTTCAAAGTAATCAATAGTCCAGGTATTTTATTTATAACATTGAGTAACAAAGTTACAATGAAAAAATATGTGGCTCAATGTTTCTAATTCAATATTACACATATACATATACCGTTGGATCGGTTCATAACATGGGGTTTATTTTCAGTATAAATTAATTTATGTACACATTTCCAATGGAGTTTCCTTATTTTTGTTTCTGTTGCAATCAGTTTACATTTATTATTTCCCCATATTTTCTCCCAATTAAATATTTTTTGAAATTCATCTTCCCACTTTATTTCTGATTTAGGTCTTGTTTTTGGAAGTTATGTATTTTGTAGCATGGTAATTTTTAAGTCTTTATTTTTCATAATTTTTGTTCCCTTACATAATGGCAAAATTATTTCAAATTCATCATTTTTGAAGAGAACTTCTGACTTAAGATTATCTATTTGATTATTTTCAGTATGATCTATTAATACTCCGAGAAAATTTTGAGGTACAGCTTTCCTAATTTTGGAGATTTTTGATATCCAATTCTGTTTATTTATAAGTTTTGCAAATATAATCTCACTCCCTTTAAACTACTTCTTTTCATCATCCCAAATATCTGCTATTTTTGTGATACCACTTAATGAGAAAGACTGTATAAATAAGGCTTTGTTCCGAAACTGTATGTAGGTGTTCCCAAATAAATTTTGGTTTAGAATTTCTTTGTTGTTAAGGTGCGTTGACTCCTTTAAGTTTTGCCCATGCTTTCAAGCTATCTTCACAAAACGTTGATAGTATTCTGTTAATATCAAGGCCCTGTAGGTCCGAACAAGTGCACAAAAACATGTTTGACCTATACTTGATGTCTAGTTTAGTAAGATAATATCTACCTATAGAGTTCCAGTTCTCACTTTTATAGTGGATTATCTTATATATAGTTTTGATTTGTTTACTTTGTACATATGTTTCAAGATCTACCATTCCCATACCTCCTTTTTTATTTTACTACAACACATTTTTCTTTCTGGTTGATTTACTTTTTAATCCCAGATGTAATTCCAAATTACCTTAATTTCTTTTAGATATTTACATGATATGCCCCTCGCTTCTATTTCATATCCTATAATAGATATTATTAGTGATTTAATGATTAAAGTTTTCCCGCTAAATGCTAAGTTTCTGGTTTTCCAAAGCAGACATTTTTTATTTTGCTAAATTTGTCTTGCCAAATTTTGTCATTATCTATCATATATCCATGATGAATTCCTCGAGTTTTCACATTTGTTTTTGTCGATTTTATGATATTAAATGTTAGCCCTATATACAAACCTTCAGTCTTTTTATAATCAATCTTGGCACCTGATGCTTTTTCATATGATTTTAATAGTTTAAAAGCTTCTTGAATGGATTTTTCTGTTTGATTGATTAGCTGAGTATCATCTGCAAACATATTTAATTTTGTTTCCTTATCATTACCTGGTACTCTGATGCCTACTATTTCTGGGTTTGCTCTGATAGCACATGCAAGTGGTTCTGCTTGAATAATGTATAAAAGTGGGGCGATCGGGCATCCCTGATGAGCTGATCTTGAGATGTTGAAATATTTAGATGTAAAACCATTAGTTTGGATACATGTTTTTGAATTTTTTAAAAGCATCTCAATTCAAGTACAAAATTTATTACCAAAATTAAATTCTTTAAAACATCCCCATTCTATCCTATCAAAAGCCTATTGGGACAGTATATATTTGCAAGATCATAATGTTTTTGTTCACAATGAACTTTACATGCTAGTTAACTTCCACACTGGTCTCTGTAATATTCAGAAATATTAAAGTCAAAGTATACCAACTCCTCTACAATCGTTCTTCCCATTATTCAGTTGCGCCCTCCAACATCTTTCCAGTTGTTATTCCATTGTTTTGAATCTAAATCTGTGCAATGTGTCTCCTGTAAACATACAATATCATATTCTATTCCTCTTTTTATCATCTCGTAAGCCATTAATATTTAAACTAGCAAAACTGATGTATTTTTTCATGGAAGTTTGATATGTGAATTACATGATCAATTGGTATACAGCAATCTATACCCCTTCCCCCCAACCCAGTACATTAATTGATTGGTTTTTGACTTGACTTGACCAGATTAATCTTCCTACCAACACACCAATCATAGAAGATCTTCCATTGTGACTCAGGTAGACAGCAGAAGATGAAGACTTAATCGACATAGCAATACAGGCTGCCATTTCCTGAGAAAAGCCCCCATGAGCGAGGCCTCCTCAGACTGCCTCCACATGTAAAGGTGGAAAATCTGTACCGAGGCTACTCATCCTGTACTGAGGCTACCGAGGCTACTCATCCTGTACCGAGGCTACTCATCCTGTACCGAGGATACTCATCCTGTAACTAGACTACTCATCCAGTACCCAGGCTTCTCATCCTGTACAGAGGCTACTCATCCTGTACCCAGGCTACTCATTCTGTACCCAGGCTACTCATCCTGTAACGAGGCTACTCATCCTTCACCCAGGCTACTCATCCTGTAACTAGACTACTCATCCAGTACCCAGGCTTCTCATCCTGTACAGAGGCTACTCATCCTGTACCCAGGCTACTCATTCTGTACCCAGGCTACTCATCTTGAACCCAGGCTACTCATCCTGTACCAAGGCTACTCATCCTGTACCAAGGCTACCAAGGCTACCAAGGCTACTCATCCTGTACCGTGGCTACACATCCTGTACCGAGGCTACTCATCTTGTACCCAGGCTACTCATCCCATACAAAGGCTACCAAGGCTACCAAGGCTACCAAGGTAACTCATCCTGTACCGAGGCTACACATTCTGTACCGACGCTACTCATCTTGTACCCAGGCTACCGAGGCTACACATCCTGTACCCAGGCTACTCACTCTGTACCAAGGCTACTCATCCTGTAACGAGGCTACTCATCCTGTACCAAGGGTACTCATCCTGTAACGAGGCTACTCATCCTACACCCAGGCTACTCATCCTGTAACGAGGCTACTCATCCAGTACCCAGGCTACTCATCCTGTACAGAGGCTACTCATCCTGTACCCAGGCTACTCATTCTGTACCCAGGCTACCAAGGCTACCAAGGCTACCAAGGCTATCAAGGCTACCAAGGCTACCAAGGCTACTCATCCTGTACCGAGGCTACTCATCCTGTACCAAGGCTACTCATTCTGTTCCCAGGCTACTCATTCTGTACCAAGGTTACTCATCCTGTACCAAGGCTACTCATCCTGAACCCAGGCTACTCATCCTGTACCCAGGCTTCTCATCCTGTACCGAGGTTACTCATCCTGTACCCAGGCTACTCATCCTGTAATGAGGCTACTCATCCTGTACCGAGGCTTATCATCCTGTACCCAGACTACTCATCCTGTACCCAGGCTACTCATCCTGTACCCAGGCTACTCATCCTGTACCGAGGCTTATCATCCTGTACCCAGGCTACTCATCCTGTACTGAGGCTACTCATCCTGTACCCAGGCTACTCATCCTGTACCGAGGCTACTCATCCTGTACCGAGGCTACTCATCCTGTACCGAGGCTTCTCATCCTGTACCCAGGCTACTCATCCTGTACCCAGGCTACTCATCCTGTACCCAGGCTACTCATCCTGTACCGAAGCTGACTCATCCTGTACCCAGGCTACTCATCCTGTTCGGAGGCTACCAAGGCTACCAAGGCTGCCGAAAGAGATATAATCTCTTCCACCAGAAGTGACAACAAATGGGGAAACCAAGGCTGCCTTGGCCACAGGAGTGCTATCAGACTGAGAGTACAATGATGTTCCAGAAACTTTGGGGCTATCAAACTGAGAGACCAATGATGTTCCAGAAACTTTGGGGCTATCAGACTGAGAGACCAATGATGTTCCAGAAACTTTGGGGCTATCAGACTGAGATTACAATGATGTTTCAGAAACTTTGGGGCTATCAGACTGCAAGAACAATGATGTTACAGAAACCTTTGCAGCACACTGCCCACCACATTGAAAATTTTGAAAATCAAAGGAATCAGTTGCCATTCCGTCAAAACCGGCTGGTAATGCCTGGAGAGGATAAAAAGTTTAAAATACTCATCAAAAGTAAAAAACTGTGAACTGACGTTTGACTTGTGTAAGCCTGATTAACCTCACACTTACAAAAGATCTACCACCACAGGGTGAAAGTGTGCAGAATATCACAGGATAACAGGACATTGGCCAACATATCGCTGCCTGGACTGAACTTCTGACCTGCAGCAGTACAAGCAGCAATGCAGTCCCCTCGTCTCAGGCCAAATTTTAATCTTCCCTATTTTCTATTTTCAATGAAGCTTTTTTATAATCTCGATGTTTACAAAAGTCTTCCTACATTGAGCTTGTGAAGAGATTTTACATGACCTTGTGGAGAAAATCCAGTGCCTCTTGTCTGCCCATTCGACCTGAGTAAACCCTTTAATATTTTAAGTAGACCAATATATCTACTTAGCTACTGCTGTCTAATTCAAAGCTGATCAAAGGCACCATGCATTTTTTATTACATGAAAATCATTTAAAAAACTGTTTTTAAAATACTGAAATTAATCACAGAAGTATCATTGAAAATTTAAAAGCTACCTTAACTATTTCTTTTAGGAATTGTTCGTCATTCAGACTAACATTTTTGTCAAATTGTTGGTTTAAACAATATTTATTTCACATATCATATATAATAAGTACACAGGTTAATAGGAATATTAATAGGATCTGGCAACAAGATTTTAAATCTTATATAAAGCCATCTCCCTGATGGATTGTCAAATTATTGTCATGATATGTAAACTGGTGTCTAGTCAAAAGCATAATTTTCTTATAAAATATTCAAAGGTTGTTTGTTGTGCAGGGCCTCCATGAAAGCTGGGTCCACGCCCCGAGGCTGGGTACTTTGGCACTCAGTGATCATTGCGGGGGGGGGGGGGGGGGATTGTTGCGCACTGAGCGTCAACGTAGCAGAAATCTGTTTGCCGGGGGTTGCGTCTCGTATTCCTGGGAGAAGAAGATCCTGGTAGATGAGCAGAGATCGGGATCACTGTCAAACTCTGGATAGGAGAGACATGATGCAACATACTACTTTGTCTTCAATCTCTGGGTAGCCGAGAGGGGATATGGGCCCTCTATCACCAATCGGCTGGTCACGCCGAGCCCTTGGTATACATACTTCCAAGAAGGCGGTGGCTTAGGGTCAATCGCGAGAGTATACTCTTTAAGTCTCTTGTTGGGCTCTGTGGTGGGTGGGGGCACAGGTGGAGAAACAAGCGAAAACACACATAGGTAAAGATAAAAATCATGAAAAAGACGGAACAATCAAAAACCGCAAAGAAGACTCAAACACAACACAAAACATGCATTTCCCGCGGTTCCTTGTGATGTCCTCCACACAGAGTGGTAAAACAACGGCCTCTTTTTTGCCTCTGCTGTTAAGAAAGGGCATCAAGGGAATCGCTGGAGATGTGAAATCCGTTAAGCCATTGCGATCGGGTGATCTCAAGGCGATGAACCTACTCAGAACAACAAGTTTTGCCGGCATCGGTGTCAGTGTGAAACCTAACTCATCACTTAATTGCAGCAAGGGGGTAATCAGGTGCCCAGCCTTGCGCAATGACACAGATGGTGACATACTGGCATGTTTCCAGGAGGAGAGCATCCCGGTCTCTGAGGTTAGACGGATGTTGACCAGAAAGAACAAAGACACCATACGAACAAACACCTTCATCATCACATTCTCAACACCAACACTACCCCAAACACTAACAATCGGATATATACCAGAGGTACGTTTCCATCTACATCCCAAATCCAACTGCTAGAAGTATGCCAGTTTTGTCGTTGTGAGGGTCACACAGAACAAATTGAATGTGACATCGCCAACCTGCGCTGTGTCAACTGTGAGGGGAAGCACGCTGCCTTTTCTCGAGACTGCCCTACCTTGAATCAGGAGAGGGAAATATTGCGGGTTAAATATACCCAAAGTGTCTCTTTCCCTGAGGTGAGGAGGATAGTGGAGAGTGCAGACATTGCTGCACTCTCTTACGCACAGGTATCTTGAGGCAAGGCGCCGGTTGATAATGTCACAGTCAAAGATGTTTCGGTTCATGTATCTGAGGACAGACCTGCCTGGGGCTCACAAGTCCCAGACATGGCTGGCCAACAAACTTGAGGATTCTCACTGGAGATCCATCCCGCTTCACGACCAAAACAAAAAACAACAAACCTCACAAACAACCAAAACCGACATCACCATCAACAGTCAATGTTTCCAAAACACCCTCTTCATCAGAAGAAAATCCTCAAAAACTTGGCCCATCTAGGGCACATATGCCTGTGCAGCGATCTCGCTCACTTTCCTCTGTACCTCAATCCCAACTGAGGTCAGAGGCAACATCACCAACCAACAGACCAAAGAAAAAGAAAAAAAATAGCCAGGAGCAAATCTGATGGACCTGATCTGAATTGCACAGACAAATTACCGTCTGTTCAATTTATCTTCCTTCGAGTATTGTTTTCAATTGTGAACAACTCAATAGCATCGTCTCCCAAATCCCAACATCATTCATAATCCTTGGTGATTTAAATGGTCATAATAGCCAGTGGGGCTCTTCAAACACAGACGAGAGGAAGTTGTATTGAGGAATTTATGGATAAAAACAACTTGTGCCTTTTTAACAACAATACCCCTACCTATTTACACCCTGCTACAGGCTCCCGTACCCACATTGATCTATCATTATGCCATCCTTCCATTCTACTTGATTATGACTGGAAGGTAAATAAGATCTTTGTGGGAATTTTTCTTATTGAGACTCCTTTTGAAGATCTTCTACCTCAAAGGAATGTGCACAAAGCAGATTGGGTCCAATTTCAACACATGTGCAACGAGAAGCTTACCACAGAAACATTTACTAACCTTGACGACCCAATCAAAACTTTTACTGAAACACTCACTTCTTTTGCCCAAAAGACAATTCCTAAATCCGCTCCAAAACCTACGAAGTTCCTTTTATCAGAAGAATCTTTTACAACACGCAGTAATCAGACAGCTTCTATAAGACGGAACTTGAATTGCCAAACTGCTTCAAACTACAGTGATTTTAAAATTTGGCGGGCAAAGGCTCTGCGATCAATTAAAATTGACAAAAGAAACAGCTGGAGAGAATATGTATCCAAGGAATCATCAAGCATGTCCTCCAAAAAAGTATGGGACATGATTCGGAAAATAAGTGGGAAAAAGAAAAAGTCAACATTCTCCCACCTCCTTAATAATTTTTTTTTTTTTTGTCTAGGTCTGAAATTGCTGATGCATTTGCAAACAAGAGGCCCAGGGGCCTTAATAGCTCACCTGGTATTTTATTTTTCAATTTAAAACCTGCTGAGTACCATTCAGGTTTATCAAAGGAGTACAAGAAACAAAGTTGCAAGAAGAACTACATATAAACCCATTTTGGTGGGAAAGACACCAAGAAAATGAGTTTCCATGTTATGTCCCAATTTTCCATTTATAAATATTCAATTCCCTTTGGCCAAAGATTCTCTAGAACAAGTTTGGTTAGGTTAAAATCCCTTCAACGGTACAGAAGGAGAAGGATCTTTAATGTTTTCCTCTATTTCCCCTAATGGGCCCCACGTGCACCCATATGCCCTAAAGAAGGGGGCCCACACACCTCAGTTGATACAAAATTGATTCTTTTGTCCCTAATCATGCTTCAGACTGCATTTGGTTTAAATCCCTTCACCTGTATAGCAGGAGAAAAAAAATCATCTATTTCCCCTATTGGGCCCCGCCCCTCCGCCCCCATGGGGGCCACACCCTCCGTTTATACAAACTTGAGTCTCCTTTGTCCAAAGATGCTCTAGGACAAATTTGGTCAAAATCCTTCTATTGGTTGAGAAGAAGAAGATTTTTAAAGATTTACCTATTTTCCCCCTATTTGGCCCCGCCCCTTTGCCCCAAGGGGGACCATACCCCCTGTTTATACAAAACTGAGAACCCTTTGGCCAATGATGCTCCAGACCAAATTTGGTCAAAATCCTCTGAGCCGTTCAGGACTAGTAGCATTTTAAAGGAAAAAGTTGCCGGACGCCGGACGCCGGACGCTGCGGCATGGGATAAGCTCACTTGGCCCTTCGGGCCCAGGTATGTGAGCTAAAAACATAGCTAAAAACTCATCCACTTTAAATCACTCCCAAAAATTTCAGTCTTTAAAGAAAGGAAAAGAAACGACTAAATTTCAAATCATCAAACAAAGTAAGTTACAACGAACCATTTACCCTACCAGAACTTGTTGATTTCACTTGGAAAATCACAGGACTCTGCTTCAGATCCAGATGATATTCAATATCAATTTCTCAAACACCTACCAGACTCTAAGATGCCTTCTTTACATATTCAACCAAGTTTACGCTTCTGGAAAGATTCAAGATTTGTGGAAGAACTCCACAATTATACCTATCCCAAAACCGGGAAAGGATGCTACTGACCCGAACAACTATTGTCCTATTTCTCTGACTAGTTGTGCATGTAAAACTTTAGAACGAATAATAAACACAAGACTGGTTTGGTTTCTTGAGGCCAACGATATAATATCCCCTTTTCAAAGTCGTTTTAGAAACAGAAGATGGACAAATGACCATCACATCAGACTCGAGACATTCATTCGAGAGGCTTTCGCCAAGAAGGAACACCATGTTGCCGTATTATTTGATCTTGAGAAGGCCTATAATACTACATGGCAGTATGGCATCATGAAAGATCTTCACGATGATATAGTCAAATGTCTTGGTCAGTCAACAGAAGGATTGTTAACGTGGATGACTTCTTGATCTGTTACAGATCTAAGAACATGCACACGATCGAACAACAACTTCAACAGAGTTTTAAACAAACTACAAAATTGGGCAGACGAAAACGGCTTCAAATTCTCTAAATCCAAAACTGTGTGCATGCATTTCTGTCAAAATTGAAAAGCACACAATGACCCAAATCTAACACTCAATGGCACTAGAATTCCTGTTGTTGAACAGACTAAATTTCTCGGCCTCATTTTTTATTCCAAACTCTCTTTCATACCACATATAAAGTATCTGAAGGATAAGTGTTCCAAGGCATTAAGCATTATACAAGTCCTTTCTCATACTGATTGGGGAGTGGACCGTGAAATGCTTTTGCGCCTATACAGATTACATAATCAAACAAAACTAGATTATGGTTCTATGGTATACAGGTCGGCGCACAGTTCTTACCTGCAGATGCTAGACCCAATCCATAACCAAGGGCTACATCTAGCCCTTGGAGCTTTTCGAACAACACCTGTAAAAAGCCTGTACGTGGAAGCGAATGAACAGGAGGAAAAAACTTGCATCACAGTTTGGAGCTCAATTAAAATCAAACCCTGAAAATCCTGCTTTCGACTAAGTATTCACCACAAAATACCAAAACATATTTACGCAAAACCCAAAACATTTGGTATACAAATTTCAAATTTCCTGCAAGAACTCAACATATTGTTAACCGACATAGCTGAATTTATTATATCTGATGTTCCTCCATGGACCATTCAAACACCTGATTTTAACTTTACATTACATGATCGAGGGCAATCCAGTGTAATGCCTGAAGAACCCAATCCTCCTTTTGGGAAAGCATTTCAAGTTACCCTTCTCATACACAATTATACACCGATGGTTCCAAAGAAGATGAGAAAGTGGCAGCAGCCTGCTGTACTGCTAATTCTTGCACTTCATTTCGACTACCAGACGGCGCCTCCATCATTTCTGCCGAAGCATGCGCATTAAAAAGGCAATAAAAAAGGTTACGGTTACGAGATCCTAAAAACACACTTGTACAAAACCTTGCTTCTTCGAATATCTCGTACCTTAAAAAAATCTAAAATAAATTTACTTTGGATTCTGAGCCATGTCGAAATCAAAGGCAACTGTTCCCAATCGGAAAGATGGTAGAGAGGAAGTTGTCTTCTCTCGGCTCCGTACTGGGCACACATATCCTACTCATCCGTACCTTTTAAAACGAGAAGATCCACCTTCATGCCACGTATGTGACACTTCATTTACAGTGGAACATATTTTAATAGAATGTCCCAATTTTAAACACATTCGTGATAACTACTTTTGAGTCCCGGATATGAAAACTCTTTTCAGTTCCGTGGATTCTTATTTAAACATTTGAAAGACATCGGTCCATTCTATAGACTCTGATGCCTTTAAACCAACCTTACCCTCTTTGACATTATATATATCACAAAGTCCATATCATCTATTCGTTATCTCTTTTATTATATTTACCTCCTTTTCATTTCAATTATCTACACATACAATGCAAAAGGAATGTTAGGTAAAACCCTGTAGATTATCACAAGGAATGTTAGGTAAAACCCTGTAGATTATCACAAGGAATGTTAGGTAAAACCCTGTAGATTATCACAGGGAATGTTAAGTAAAACCCTGTAGTTTATCACAAGGAATGTTAGGTAAACACTATAAATTATCACAGGGAATGTTAGGTAAAACCCTGTAAATTATCATAAGGAATGTTAGGTAAACACTGTAGATTATCACAAGGAATGTTAGGTAAAACCCTGTAGATTATCACAAGGAATGTTAGGTAAAACCCTGTAGATTATCACATGGAATGTTCGATAAACCCTGTAAATTATCACAAGGAATGTTAGGTAAACACTATAAATTATCACAGGGAATGTTAGGTAAAACCCTGTAGATTATCACAAGGAATGTTAGGTAAAACCCTGTAGTTTATCACAAGGAATGTTAGGTTGCAATTGACAGGCTTCTAGGGTTGATTGCATGTACATCACTAAACACACTTATACTAAATTAAAGAAAGCACTTTTTCATTTATTAATTTGTTATTTCACATCAAATAACAGCCTTAATTTGCCTGTATCTCTGACTTGTTTCTTTCTGAACTGGAAAATGGAAATGTTTTAACCTATATGATACTATGGTGGAAATTTTATTGACACAAACAGTTGCAATAATAACACTTGTCAATTAAGGACTTACCACCCTTCGTAATACACATGTTTTTCTTGTCGTATTTTCGTGTCATCATTTTCGTATTACGTATCGGGCATTCCATTACCATAGTGTAAATTATAGTAACACCGGGTAAACAATAACTAACGTGTGTGACGATGATATGTCAACACCCGATATCAAGACTTCACTGGGAAAATGTGTAATCACACGTACTTCAGAAATAAAGCTGATGATACAAAGACATTAATTAACTCACTAGAGGACACTAACATAAGATCAGACAACTTCAAGAAGGTCGTATATGAGGCGCATGGAATGCAGACTGATGTGTTTTGTTTACCGACCTCACCTGTACGTATCACGTGCTAACAGTTGTTCACAAGCTCTGGTCATGGGTCGCTACGATTTTTGTTGTCTAGCGAGTTACGCTCGGTCAGAATAAATTATTTCACAAATGCAATTACAATAACTTAGTGAAAATAGTGGTTTGTAAAATATCAAGATCCCTATAAAACGAAGTGCATGTGCGTGCACGTGATAACGGCATACCATGCGATAGCCTATGGTTACATATATATGTACCTGATAATATATGTAAATATACCATGCATAAGCGGCCTATTGAATGATGTCCAAAGTGTATATGATTGAGAGAAATTTTGTTCCATAAAAGACCAGTAAATTGACAATTTAATATAGTAATTTAATTTATTTGTGTCATTGTATAAATGCTATCCCTCTTCAAAAAGTTACGATTTTTTTCAAGGTAGACAACTCTCATCTGGATCAAAATTATTGTAAAAGGTAAAATAAATGAAATATAAAGACTTTGTGTGTATTTGGTCCAATTTTTCACTCTTTTTATATGAAACTATGTGTCCTGTTTGCTTTTAGCTTGTATATAGTAACTTTTATCCATACAATTTCAAAAAGAAAACTTTGTGTAACATGTCGTAGATATTTTATGATAAATAAAATACTTATAGGGTTGATTAGCAATGCTTCTCTTCATTATTTCATTGATGTAATCGTTTTGAACAATGCCAAACACTCAAAAAATGTGAAAGTGTTAAATTTGACAAAAAATCATTTTTTCAGTATTTTTTACAAAAAAATCCCCAGTTTATCAGAATGCTTAGATTTTCGTAAAATCATCTCTACATAGTGACATAACCATTGAATTCTGCCAGCTAATTGTGAAAGGGTGGTGGCTCCTTAAGTAAAGACTGATTGTTTATACCATTTTTCAATACATTGCAGATTAGGGGACAATATATGTAGAAATACAATTAAGCGTTTCATCCCTAATAAGCTGCAGGACAACAATCAGCTGGTTCAAAAGTTATTCCTTTGAAGACTTTGACCCCCTTGACTGCAAAAAAGGATCAACATAAGGAAAAAATAGATGGCCACATATATTTACTCTTGGCCTCTTCCTTATGTGGGGATTCTAAAAAATCTTACCTATATGACCTATAATGTGAGACAAGGTAATTTACCTAACAAACTTGTCAGCCCTTCACGACAGCTAGCAACATAACTGTTGCTACATGGAAAATGATGTTGACCATACATTATTATCATATAACAATATAAGACTAGATAACTAACTACATCACACACACAATAAATTGTAATTCATTACAAAATCTGCTGACTCAAACATGCAACTTTGTCTATCAAACATGTAACTTTATCAATCAAACATGTAACTTTGTCTCTCAAACATATGTATTTGTCTATCAAACATATGTATTTGTCTATCAAACATGTGTATTTGTCTATCAAACATATGTACTTGTCTGTCAAACATGTAACTTTGTCTATCAAACATGTAACTTTATCTATCAAACATGTAACTTTGTCTCTCAAACATATGTATTTGTCTATCAAACATGTAATTTTGTCTATCAAACATGTAATTTTGTCTATCAAACATGTAATTTTGTCTATCAAACATGTAACTTTGTCTATCAAACATGTAACTTTGTCTATCAAACACATGTACTTGTCTGTCAAACATGTAACTTTGTCTATCAAATATATGTACTTGTCTGTCAAACATGTAACTTTGTCTCTCAAACATATGTATTTGTCTATCAAACATATGTATTTGTCTATCAAACATGTGTATTTGTCTATCAAACATATGTACTTGTCTGTCAAACATGTAACTTTGTCTCTCAAACATATGTACTTGTCTATCAAACATGTAACTTTGTCTATCAAACATGTAACTTTGCCTATCAAACATGTAACTGTGTCTATCAAACATTTAACTTTTTCTATCAAACATGTAACTTTGGCTATCAAACGTGTAACTTTGTCTATCAAACGGGTAACTTTGTCTATCAAATATATAACTTTGTCTATCAAACTTATGTACTTGTCTGTCAAAAATGTAACTTTGTCTATCAGACATGTAACTTTGTTTATCAAATATGTAACTTTGTCTCTCAAACATGTATCTTTGTCTATCAAACATAAGTACTTGTCTGTCAAACATGTAATTTTGTCTATCACACATGTAACTTTGTCTAACTAATATGTAACTTTGTCTATTAAATATGTAACTTTGTCTCTCAAACATGTATCTTTGTCTATCAAACATGGTAACTTTGTCTCTCAAACATATGTATGTGTCTATCAAACATGTGTATTTGTATATCAAACATGTAATTTTGTCTATCACACATGTAACTTTGTCTATCAGACATGTAACTTTGTTTATCAAACATACGTACTTGTCTGTCAAACATGTCACTTTGTCTCTCAAACATATTTATTTGTCTATCAAACATGAAACTTTGTTTATCAAACACGTAACTTTGTTTATCAAACATACGTACTTGTCTGTCAAACATGTAACTTCGTCTATCAAACATATGTCCTTGTCTGTCAAACATGTAACTTCGTCTATCAAACATATGTATTTGTCTATCAAACATGAAACTTTGTCTATCAAATATTTAACTTTGTCTATCAAACGGGTAACTTTGTCTATCAAACTTGTAACTTTTTCTATCAAACATGTAACTGTGTCTATCAAACATTTAACTTTTTCTATCAAACATATGTATTTGTCTATCAAACATGGTAACTTTGTCTCTCAAACATGTATCTTTGTCTATCAAACATGTCACTTTGTCTCTCAAACATATTTATTTGTCTATCAAACATGGTAACTTTGTCTCTCAAACATATGTATTTGTCTGTCAAACATGTAACTTTGTCTATCAAACATGTAACTTTGTCTAACAAACATGTAACTTTGTCTAACAAATATGTAACTTTGTCTATCAAATATGTAACTTTGTCTATCAAACATATGTACTTGTCTGTCAAACATGTAATTTTGTCTATCAAACATGTAACTTTGTTTATCAAACATGTAACTTTGTCTATCAAACATGTAACTTTATCTATCAAACATGTAACTTTGTCTCTCAAACATATGTATGTGTCTATCAAACATGTGTATTTGTCTATCAAACATGTAACTTTGTCTATCAAACATGTAATTTTGTCTATCAAACATGTAACTTTGTCTATCAAACATGTAACTTTGTCTATCAAACATGTAACTTTGTCTATCAAACATATGTATGTGTCTATCAAACATGTGTATTTGTCTATCAAACATGTGTATTTGTATATCAAACATGTAATTTTGTCTATCAAACATGTATATTTGTCTATCAAATATGTGTATTTGTCTATCAAACATGTGTATTTGTCTATCAAACATATGTATGTGTCTATCAAACATGTGTATTTGTCTATCAAACATGTGTATTTGTATATCAAACATGTAATTTTGTCTATCAAACATGTATATTTGTCTATCAAATATGTGTATTTGTCTATCAAACATGTGTATTTGTCTATCAAACATATGTATGTGTCTATCAAACATGTGTATTTGTCTATCAAACATGTGTATTTGTATATCAAACATGTAATTTTGTCTATCAAACATGTATATTTGTCTATCAAATATGTGTATTTGTCTATCAAACATGTAATTTTGTCTACCAAACATGTACTTTTGTCTATCAAACATGTATATTTGTATTATAGATCATCGATTTACAATGAAATAATTCTTAAACAATGACAGCTTCATAGATGTGGACTGTGGATCGTGACCATTTTATAGTGAATTCTGTAGCAACAGACACAACCATCCACACAGCAGCTTGATACTTCACTAAGTCTTATCTCTCAGTGATACCAAGCCACTAAAAATAAGGCAGAAAACAACAAGGTCTCAAGTGTTGCAGTTTTGAACAGCAAATGACATTCTGGTATCTTGGCTGTACCCAATATAGAAGAAAGCTGCCTTTCTACAGAGGTCGCGCAAGGAAGTAAACTTAAACAATCAGGAAACAATGATTACGCCCACGAATCTATAGGGCTGACATATCATTACCAAGTGTCGCAGGCTGGTCAGGTTTAATATGGTACAAAGACATTCCTAACTTCAGATGCCAAACCTGGAGCTGTATCAGGTAATAACAGTTCTCCATAAATCAATTTCAAAGTGTGTTCAGATTTTCAAAATAGTCCATTAACATGAATGCATCAAGTCCAATGCATCTACATTTAAATGAGAAACTTTCTCACATGAAAAGTTGACCTTCCACTTTTTAAAAGTCTACTTCAAATGTTTACTTAAGCCATATTTAAATTGAAAGACATAATAAAACAAAATGTTTATACAACTCATTGACTGAAATATTTTATCCCACTTATTGGACAAGTCAATATATAAAGTGTTGTGTGACGATTGACCCTGTTCCGAGTCGAGACAACACAAAACAAGAGGCAAAAATAACCTAAATCACTCACCTGGTATTGATCTCACAATTGTAACCTTATATTAAAAGGGGACTAAAATAAAGCTACAGAACAAATATCAGCATCTTGACTCAAAGTCATTCAAAAACCTGTTTAAAAGGACATTATTTTGAACAATTTGCATAGCCCTCCATCCCAGAATGCAACTTGCCAAAAACAACCCCCCTATACCTGCTACCAGCAGTGTGGATGATTTTATTAAATGTGCTGTATACCTAAAAGCACATACATACAAAAAGGTCAGCAATATGTGGCAGAAAATGAGAAAACTGCAATGAGAGAGATGGAATTAAACTGAAGAAAAGAGTACAGCAAAACCAGTTTTGGTTTCTTTACTAGCTAAAAAACCCTGAGTTCTGTAGGGACTTACTTTACTAGCTAAAACCCTCGAGTTCTGTAGGGACTTGCTTTACTAGCTAAAACCCCTGAGTTCTGTAGGGACTTGCTTAACTAGCTAAAAGCCTCGAGTTCTGTAGGGAATTGCTTTACTAGCTAAAACCCCCGAGTTCTGTAGGGACTTGCTTTACTAGCTAAAACCCCTGAGTTCTGTAGACTTGCTTTGCTAGCTAAAACCCCTGAGTTCTGTAGGGACTTGCTTAACTAGCTAAAACCCTCGAGTTCTGTAGGGACTTGCTTTATTAGCTAAAACCCCCGAGTTCTGTAGGGACTTGCTTTACTAGCTAAAACCCCTGATTCTGTAGGGACTTGCTTTACTAGCTAAAACCCAGAGTTCTGTAGGGACTTGCTTTACTAGCTAAAACACTCGAGATCTGTAGGGACTTGCTTTACTAGCTAAAACCCCCGAGTTCTGTAGGGACTTGCTTTACTAGCTAAAACCCTCAAGTTCTGTAGGGACTTACTTTACTAGCTAAAACCCCTGAGTTCTGTAGGGACTTACTTTACTAGCTAAAACCCTTGAGTTCTGTAGGGACTTGCTTTACTAGCTAAAACCCTCAAGTTCTGTAGGGACTTGCTTTACTAGCTTAAACCCCTGAGTTCTGTAGGGACTTGCTTTACTAGCTAAAACCCCTGAGTTCTGTAGGGACTTGCTTTACTAGCTAAAACCCTCGAGTTCTGTAGGGACTTGCTTTACTAGCTAAAACCCTCAAGTTCTGTAGGGACTTGCTTTACTAGCTTAAACCCCTGAGTTCTGTAGGGACTTGCTTTACTAGCTAAAACCCCTGAGTTCTGTAGGGACTTGCTTTACTAGCTAAAACCCTCGAGTTCTGTAGGGACTTGCTTTACTAGCTAAAACCCTCAAGTTCTGTAGGGACTTGCTTTACTAGCTAAAACCCCTGAGTTCTGTAGGGACTTGCTTTACTAGCTAAAACCCTTGAGTTCTGTAGGGACTTGCTTTACTAGCTAAAACCCTCAAGTTCTGTAGGGACTTACTTTACTAGCTAAAACCCCTGAGTTCTGTAGGGACTTACTTTACTAGCTAAAACCCTTGAGTTCTGTAGGGACTTGCTTTACTAGCTAAAACCCCTGAGTTCTGTAGGGACTTACTTTACTAGCTAAAACCCCTGAGTTCTATAGGGACTTGCTTTTACTAGCTAAAACCCCCGAGTTCTGGAGGGACTTGCTTTGATCATGCAGTGGATTACAGAATTGCATTTTTTTTTATTCAAGATTCAATGAACAACGGTTGGAATTTATCACTAGAGTAAGCAGAATTCGACAAGCGTAACAATGGATTGTATTTTGCCAAAAACATGTGCAATGCACTTGATAATAAGGGCAGGTGTACAATGAAGGATATTACCAGTGACTTGGCCCTAAATATCATAGAAATCTAAAATATATAACATTGATTTGAGAGCTGACAGAAAAATATTGGCCACCATGCGAATTGAGAACCAAACATCTCATTAAATATTCACAACATTTATTTTTTAATTAATCCCAAGTATTGTTATATTTATTAATAAAATTTATCTTAGGATATCAATAATCAAACAAGTTAATAAGTACCTGTAATTTCACTAATTGTTAATGAACCTCATTGAATATTCATGTGTCATACTTCATTAAGTAATGGTGGATCTAAGATCATAATCAAATATAAAGAGGATGTGAAGATTATTTTTTTCTGGAATATATTCTACCTTAATACACCAATTTTGCAAGATTAATTTAACTACCGTATTTATAGACATAGAGACTGACTGACATTGATATCTAAAACTTTCGCTGAAGAAGTAAAAACTTTAGGAAGACCATTCAGTTTGTTTGTGTTTTACATCCTATTAATAGCTATGGTCATTTAAGGATGTGCCAGGTTTTGGTGGTGGCGGCCCGGAGAAAAACCACTGACCTATGGTCAGTACCTGGTGACTGCCCCACGTTGGTCTCGAACCCAGCGACCCACGGATGGAGGGCTAGTGGTATAGCAGAATGTCAGACGCCTTCACCACTTGGCCACCGCTGCCCCCAGAGACCAGTCAGTATAAACCTATTGTAAATATAAAGCACGAAGCAACACCATATTTTTCAAATCTTTTTATTGATAATTAATTTTTTTATGTAGAAATTTCTAGGTTTGTTTTACCTGGGTCTTGCTTACAAAATAACTTTTGTCTTTTGAAATTTATTTTGTTCACGGCCTGCTTGGTAACAAATAAGATGTATTATGCTGGAATTATCTCTCTTTTGCATGCTCCAGATATTCCAGACAAATTACATTTAAACTAAAAGAAGTTGGTTATGCTTAAATTCACTGTTATTAATTGATGTGTCATGTTTTGATGGAGTTATATAAGTACCCATGTATTTATTTCTAAAAAGAACTAGAAAATGTTAATTAATGCTCCCTTGCCCCTGAAGTCAGTAAACTGATGACAGTGAATCATGAAAATAGCAACTGACCAATAAATAGCTACAGTGACCTTTGTATCCACCTTGGGACCCTGAAATGAAAACTAATCTGAGGTTATCAAAGAATTTCAATCAGAGGTTAACGTCTCAGAGAAATATTCTTATCTGTATTAAGGTCACAATTACCGTAACAAAGTTTCATAACACTGTTCCTAAACTAAGCTGAAATTCCAAAAGATTATAATGACAAAACTCTTAGCTGACCTTATAAGTAAACAAGCTCATTCTGGAAATTAATGCTAACTGAATATAGCATCTATAACAAACTTCTGACACTGGAGATAGCATCTATAACAAACCTCTGACACTGGAGATATCATCTATAACAAACCTCTGACACTGGAGATAGCATCTATAACAAACCTCTGACACTGGAGATAGCATCTATAACAAACCTCTGACACTGGAGATAGCATCTATAACAAACCTCTGACACTGGAGATAGCATCTATAACAAACCTCTGACACTGGAGATAGCATCTATAACAAACCTCTGACACTGGAGATAGCATCTATAACAAACCTCTGACACTGGAGATAGCATCTATAACAAACCTCTGACACTGGAGATAGCATCTATAACAAACCTCTGACACTGGAGATAGCATCTATAACAAACCTCTGACACTGGAGATAGCATCTATAACAAACTTCTGACACTGGCGATAGCATCTATAACAAACCTCTGACACTGGAGACAGCATCCATAACAAACCTCTGACACTCGAGATATCATCTATAACAAACCTCCGACACTGGAGATAGCATCTATAATAAACCTCTGACACTGGAGATAGCATCTATAATAAACCTCTGACACTGGAGATAGCATCCATAACAAACCTCTGACACTGGAGATAGCATCTATATCAAACCTCTGACACTGGAGATATCATCCATAACAAACCTCTGACACTGGAGATAGAATCTATAACAAACCTCTGACACTGGAGATATCATCCATAACAAACCTCTGACACTGGAGACAGCATCTATAACAAACCTCTGACACTGACGATAGCATCTATAACAAACCTCTGACACTGACGATATCATCTATAACAAACCTCTAACAATGACGATAGCATCTATAACAAACCTCTGACACTGGAGATAGCATCCATAACAAACCTCTGACACTGGAGATAGCATCTATAACAAACCTCTGACACTGGAGATAGCATCTATAACAAACCTCTGACACTGACGATAGCATCTATAACAAACCTCTGACACTGACGATAGCATCTATAACAAACCTCTGACACTGGAGATAGCATCTATAACAAACCTCTGACACTGGAGATAGCATCTATAACAAACCTCTGACACTGACGATAGCATCTATAACAAACCTCTGACACTGGCGATAGCATCTATAACAAACCTCTGACACTGGAGATAGCATCTATAACAAACCTCTGACACTGGAGATAGCATCTATAACAAACCTCTGACACTGACGATAGCATCTATAACAAACCTCTGACACTGACGATAGCATCTATAACAAACCTCTGACACTGGAGATAGCATCTATAACAAACCTCTGACACTGGAGATAGCATCTATAACAAACCTCTGACACTGACGATAGCATCTATAACAAACCTCTGACACTGGAGATAGCATCTATAACAAACCTCTGACACTGGAGATAGCATCTATAACAAACCTCTGACACTGACGATAGCATCTATAACAAACCTCTGACACTGGAGATAGCATCTATAACAAACCTCTGACACTGGAGATAGCATCTATAACAAACCTCTGACACTGACGATAGCATCTATAACAAACCTCTGACACTGGAGATAGCATCTATAACAAACCTCTGACACTGGAGATAGCATCTATAACAAACCTCTGACACTGACGATAGCATCTATAACAAACCTCTGACACTGGCGATAGCATCTATAACAAACCTCTGACACTGGAGATAGCATCTATAACAAACCTCTGACACTGGAGATAGCATCTATAACAAACCTCTGACACTGACGATAGCATCTATAACAAACCTCTGACACTGGAGATAGCATCTATAACAAACCTCTGACACTGGAGATAGCATCTATAACAAACCTCTGACACTGACGATAGCATCTATAACAAACCTCTGACACTGGCGATAGCATCTATAACAAACCTCTGACACTGGAGATAGCATCTATAACAAACCTCTGACACTGGAGATAGCATCTATAACAAACCTCTGACACTGACGATAGCATCTATAACAAACCTCTGACACTGACGATAGCATCTATAACAAACCTCTGACACTGGAGATAGCATCTATAACAAACCTCTGACACTGGAGATAGCATCTATAACAAACCTCTGACACTGACGATAGCATCTATAACAAACCTCTGACACTGGAGATAGCATCTATAACAAACCTCTGACACTGGAGATAGCATCTATAACAAACCTCTGACACTGACGATAGCATCTATAACAAACCTCTGACACTGGAGATAGCATCTATAACAAACCTCTGACACTGGAGATAGCATCTATAACAAACCTCTGACACTGACGATAGCATCTATAACAAACCTCTGACACTGGAGATAGCATCTATAACAAACCTCTGACACTGGAGATAGCATCTATAACAAACCTCTGACACTGACGATAGCATCTATAACAAACCTCTGACACTGGAGATAGCATCTATAACAAACCTCTGACACTGGAGATAGCATCTATAACAAACCTCTGACACTGACGATAGCATCTATAACAAACCTCTGACACTGGCGATAGCATCTATAACAAACCTCTGACACTGGAGATAGCATCTATAACAAACCTCTGACACTGGAGATAGCATCTATAACAAACCTCTGACACTGACGATAGCATCTATAACAAACCTCTGACACTGGAGATAGCATCTATAACAAACCTCTGACACTGGAGATAGCATCTATAACAAACCTCTGACACTGACGATAGCATCTATAACAAACCTCTGACACTGGCGATAGCATCTATAACAAACCTCTGACACTGGAGATAGCATCTATAACAAACCTCTGACACTGACGATAGCATCTATAACAAACCTCTGACACTGGAGATAGCATCTATAACAAACCTCTGACACTGACAATAGCATCTATCACAAACCTCTGACACTGGAGATATCATCTATAACAAACCTCTGACACTGGAGATAGCATCTATAACAAACCTCTGACGCTGACGATAGCATCTATAACAACCCTCTGAGACTGAAGATGGCATCTATAACAAACCTCTGACACTGGAAATAGCATCTATAGCAAACCTCTGACACTGACGATAGCATCTATAACAAATCTCTGACATTGACGATAGCATCTATGACAAACCTCTGACACTGACGATAGCATCTATAACAAACTTCTGACACTGGAGATAGCATCTATAACAAACTTCTGACACTGGAGATAGCATCTATAAGCAACCTCTGACACTGACGATAGCATCTATAACAAACCTCTGAGACTGAAGATGGCATCTATAACAAACCTCTGACACTGGAAATAGCATCTATAACAAACCTCTGACACTGACGATAGCATCTATAACAAAACTCTGACACTGGAGATATCATCTATAACAAACCTCTGACACTGGAGATAGCATCTATAACAAACTTCTGACACTGACGATAGCATCTATAACAAACTTCTGACCCTGACGATAGCATCTATAACAAACCTCAGACACTGGAGATAGCATCTATAACAAACCTCTGACGCTGACGATAGCATCTATAGCAAACCTCTGACACTGACGATAGCATCTATAACAAACTTCTGACCCTGACGATAGCATCTATAACAAACCTCTGAGACTGAAGATGGCGTCTATAACAAACCTCTGACACTGGAAATAGCATCTATAACAAACCTCTGACACTGGAGATAGCATCTATAACAAACTTCTGACACTGGAGATAGCATCTATAAGCAACCTCTGACACTGACGATAGCATCTATAACAAACTTCTGACACTGACGATAGCATCTATAACAAACCTCTGACACTGAATTTTTATTTGAAATTGACGTTCATGACTGCTGGAATTGATTACCAGATAAAAGCCCATGTAATAGAAAATTCTTTAAAGGTTGTCAAACCATCAAAACATTTAAACCTACATTTAAACCATGTGTAGTTATGTATTTGTGCTTCTACATTTTCAATATAAGAAATGATTTAGACTATTGTTTGACATCCTAAAGTATACTGCATGAAAAAGAAACTGGTCATGCATATCGTAACAGTAACTGTATGCCTAATGACCTTTGAATAAAGTGAAGTCATGTGACTAGGACGTGTAACCTATCAATACCTGGAGCACACCTGTACATATATTTATATACACACCTGATATCATTCACGTCTGAAACCAGCTTTCAAACATAACACTGTGGAAATGCGACATCAGAATGAATTGACGTCATTTGAATAATACTGCATTAAGATTTTTATTGACATGTGATCAATTTCTTTGATAGAATTTTCTGAACAGGTGCTACTTTATTCTATTAAATGACTTTGTAATTAACAATCGGAACATGGTAGTCAGACCTTACTGGTCCATTATGTGTCCACTGAATACTTCAGAAATAAGGAAGTCTTTTTATGCAGATATTGAAGTAAATTGACCCTTTAGTGCTAATAAACAGACATTAATTACCTGTGGCCAAAAGTAAAAGAACCTTTTTAACCAATAGCAAATCAAATCGCCAACACTTTGTTACTGTATTTGACCTAGTAACAAGCATCCATTCCTTCAAAATTGTCATCAGCTCACTTGAAAAAAGTGGTATCATGTCTATTATTTGAAGACTTTCCAAGGTATGTGGAAAATGTCTTCATTTAATTTTTCCAATTGGCTAAGTGACACTGACTAAGCGACACATCCTACAGGCTAAGTGACATTGGCTAGGTGACACAGGCTAAGTAACACTGACTAAGCGACACATCCTACAGGCTTAGTGACATTGGCTAGGTGACACTGGCTAAGTGACACTGACTAAGCGACACATCCTACAGGCTAAATGACATTGGCTAGGTGACACAGGCTAAGTGACACTGGCTTCAGGCTAAGTCACACAGGCTAAGTGACACTGGCTTCAGGCTATATAGCTAAGTGACACTGGCTAGGTGACACATGCTACAGGCTAAGTGACATTGGCTAGGTGACACAGGCTAAGTGACACTGGCTTCAGGCTAAGTGACACATGATAGGTGACATAGGCTAAGTGACACTGGCTTCAGGCTAAGTGACACTTGCTAGGTGACACAGGCTAAGTGACACTGGCTAGGTGACACATGCTAAGTGACACATGATAGGTGACATAGGCTAGGTGACACATGCTACAGGCTAAGTCATACTGGCTAGGTGACACAGGCTAAGTGACACTGGCTTGATGACACAGGCTAAGTGACACTGGCTGATTGACACAGGCTACAGGCTAAGTGACACAGGCTAGGTGACACAGGCTAAGTGACACTGCCTACAGGCTAAGTGACACATGATAGGTGGCATAGGCTAAGTGACACATGATAGGTGACATAGGCTAGGTGACACAGGCTACAGGCTAAGTCACACTGGCTAGGTGACACAGGCTAAGTGACACTGGCTGGATGACACAGGCTAAGTGACACTGGCTTCAGGCTAAGTGACACTGGTTGATTGACACAGGCTACAGGCTAAGTGACACTGGCTAGGTGACACAGGCTAAGTGACACTGGATTCAGGCTAAGTCACACTGGCTAGGTGACACAGGCTAAGTGACACTGGCTTCAGGCTAAGTCACACTGGCTAGGTGACACATGCTACAGGCTAAGTGACACTGGCTAGGTGACACAGGCTAAGTGACACTGCCTACAGGCTAAGTGACACATGATATGTGACATAGGCTAAGTGACATATGCTACAGGCTAAGCGACACAGGATAAGCGACCAAGGCTAAGTGATATTGACATAAACATACATGGATAGGTATATAAAACAACCTTTTTACAACCACATTTTCAAAGTCAAGGTGAAATTTTAAAGAATTTATTCAAGCGATGATTACAGTGATAGTTTGTAATTATCTTTTCACCACAGAAACAGAAAACAGCAGACAACATTTATCATCCTTGCTTGTAACATTTTTAAAATCAGAAGAGTCAGGATGAACAATCATTCAACAGAAAGTACGACAATATCACAACCACATGAATATTCACACGTAACCTGCGGCATGAAAACAGCAATGTATAAAAGTACTGTACTGTAAGGAGTGACACACTGAACACTGTAGAGAACGATACTGCCAAAGACATATAAAACATTAATGAACTAATCAGTTACAGGTACAGGGCTGAAAAGGTAACCAATATCAAGTTCAGTGTCCTAAACAAAACCCGGAAAATTGTTATAATAAAATTTGGTTAATAATTGATAATCAATTTGCAACGTCAGGATCACACTCCAATGTAGATGATATCATCTTTTTATTCTTGCAGATTAAAATATTTATCAAAAGACACTCTTGGGATCATTTATAACAATGATGGGTCATATTTACAGGTAAGTAAGTACGCCATTCACTACCTGTACAACATGTCTGTAACTGATAATAGACTAATTATTATTGGCCGTGGGCTTGTTCCTCAATTATTAAGCATTTCTCACACTTATATTTATAATTTTGAAAAATAAAATACTGAATACCGGAAAATGTTTGCTGTAGTTTAACTTTTGCCTTTTTTGCGCTCCATGAAGAGAGCAAATTTTTCATTACAGTAAACATATAGTAAACAAAATAATATGCATAATAATGAAATGTGAAGGGCGAAATTAACACTGAGCAAAAATTGATTTCATGCACAAATGGCAAAAGTTTGACTTGGCAACAATTTCTCAGTGTGCATTATTGTTAAAAATAAATCATTAAATCAAACTCACTGCAGGCAAGTTACAAAATCCATCTGATGAGAAAATCTGTATTCAAATAAACTTTTAAGATTCATTTTTTCTATGATGAAATTTCCCTAGAGAAGATGAATAAATTCTGATGTAGATGATGAAGTTTGTCCATGTGGTACTTAAATATAGGGTTATGAGGAACATTCTGCCTGGGTAGTCAGAGTTTGCCTTGTTGAAATCAGTTTGTCTAGAGTTCAGACTTTTAGATTACCGAAATTTTTTAATGATTCATTCATCCTTTCATCACACTAAAATAGCCAATTATTCCTCACAAGCATAATTGCTGTTGCAACAGGTTGCTCACCATCTTGAAAATGAGATTAAACATGAAATATTGAAAAATTAGATAAATAAAATGTTTGTATTGATATGACCACCAATCTTTTTATATCTAAACTGCTTGTATACATTACCAGCAATTTATAATGATCGTTTAAGTTTGGTCTATTTTTATGATACTTCATGACAATGAATTGCCAGGGATAACTGCTGTCAAAGTTGGAGGCCTGGCAATCACCGACTGTCATAAAGATCGACCAGGCATAAAGGACATCACACCACTCGTCAACAAAGTCCCTGGTAGTATTAATCTCCAGTGTCAGATGATAAACACCATACTTGGAGGTTCTCGGGCAAAGACATAATTAAAACATTAATATATCTAATAAGGATATTTTTTTGCAAATAACAATAAAACATACAAAATGTGTCTTCATTGTCCATATCCTTTTTTCTCTACTCTTCAATACTGGCTAGAGTGTACCTTTCTTTTCACTTAATTATTCCACAGTAATTTGTCACACCAACCATAAAAACCATCTTACAACAACCTATCTATTAAGACCGACTTACAACCGCCTGTCTATTTAAATTGTAACCTTCAAAACATATAACCATTTCCACAACCACCTGTCTATGATGACCATTTACACAACCACCTGTCTATAATGACCATTTACACAACCACCTGTCTATGATGACCATTTCCACAACCACCTGTCTATGATGACCATTTGCAATACCACCTGTCTATGATGACCATTTCCACAACCACCTGTCTATGATGACCATTTACACAACCACCTGTCTATGATGACCATTTACACAACCACCTGTCTATAATGACCATTTACACAACCACCTGTCTATAATGACCA
The DNA here is from genome assembly GCF_002113885.1 of Mizuhopecten yessoensis. Taxonomy (NCBI): domain Eukaryota; kingdom Metazoa; phylum Mollusca; class Bivalvia; order Pectinida; family Pectinidae; genus Mizuhopecten; species Mizuhopecten yessoensis. Next base: position 374,284 of record NW_018405793.1, read on the forward strand.
TTTACACAACCACCTGTCTATGATGACCATTTCCACAACCACCTGTCTATAATGACCATTTACACAACCACCTGTCTATAATGACCATTACACAACCACCTGGCTATGATGACCATTTACACAACCTCCTGTCTATAATGACAATTTATACAACCACCCGTCTATAATGACCATTTACACAACCACCTATCTATAATGACAATTTATACAACCACCTGTCTACAACAGGAAATTGTGTAACATAACATAACACTGTGGTAGAACATATAACACTACACACTGTAGTATAGAACTACTACAGGAAATTGTGAAAATACTTAATTATTTTCCACAACATGTTTACACACTTTTTACTTTCCAAATCCTAACAACCAATAGAAACATTTGACCGATATTTCACATATTTCATGCAATGACTTGATTATCTACATTTCCACAATCTTTCACTCAAGTTATCCACAAGTCTTATAATTCCTCCTTACACATAACCTTTGACCTTCAATTCACTGTAGCACAAATTTATATTAAAAAAGGACTTCTGCAGATACCAAAACAAACGACAGAAAATGTGTTCTCGCTTGATTTTTATTCAAATACACATCCTAGCCTTGTCAAAGATTGGATATAAATATTTGATTAGCCTATAAGGTTATCTGTCGTAGGGCCCAAGGGAAGGAGCAAACAATTACTAGTTAACCTCTCCTCTTTGTGCCGATAGTTTTAATTACCACCATTATGAAGATGATGAAGGGACATATATTTCTATAGCAAGGAAAATGGTTGGATTTCATTTGAGTACCTGAACTAAAGGTTAATGGTAGGAAATGATTGCTATCAACCTTAACCTTTTCTGTCACATTACAGAACAGAATGTGGTTCAAAGTGTCATGTAAAAGACATCAGATAAACACATAGTACTCTGCTTCACACACAAACAACAGGGATGTTGGTGCCCACCATCAGTATGTTTTCTTTTTTTCTCTCTCTCTCTTACCTGTCTTCCTTTATCCACTAAATGAAAAAAATCTTTTTAGGCACTATTTAAGAATTACAAAATCAAACTTTCATCACAGAATTTACTTTCATGCAATCCTGCTTTGACTTAAACAGAAACTAACACAAGACTCCCTACAATATCCTGTACAAGGTTTTTCTTCAAAACTGAAATTTTCATAACTTTTAGAAATATCTAAAGATCATGGCTCATGCTGTCTTTTGCCAATATCTATTTCAAAGATGTAAATCATTATGGTTATTTTTCCAGTATCAAAAAGGGTCCAAGGGATCTATAAATACCACCTGTGAAATACAATTCTACAGGTTTGACCTATCATTACAGCAAATAGTTTCAGACTTTGTATGGACCAGTCTACAGGTTTGTCCTATCATAACAGCAAATAGTTTCAGACTTTGTATGGACCAGTCTACATGTTTGTCCTATCATAACAGCAAATAGGTTCAGACCTTGTATGGACCAGTCTACAGGTTTGTCCTATCATAACAGCAACTAGATTCAGACTTTGTATGGACCAGTCTACAGGTTTGTCCTATCATAGCAGCAAATAGGTTCAGACTTCGTATGGACCAGTCTACAGGTTTGTCACATAACAGCAAATAGGTTCAGACTTCGTATGGACCAGTCTACAGGTTTGTCCTATCATAACAGCAAATAGGTTCAGACTTTGTATGGACCAGTCTACAGATTTGTCACATAACAGCAAATAGGTTCAGACCTTGTATGGACCAGTCTACAGGTTTGTCCTATCATAACAGCAAATAGATTCAGACTTTGTATGGACCAGTCTACAGGTTTGTCCTATCATAACAGCAAATAGATTCAGACTTTGTATGGACCAGTCTACAGGTTTGTCCTATCATAACAGCAAATAGATTCAGACTTTGTATGGACCAGTCTACAGGTTTGTCCTATCATAACAGCAAATAGATTCAGACTTTGTATGGACCAGTCTACAGGTTTGTCCTATCATAACAGCAAATAGATTCAGACTTTGTATGGACCAGTCTACAGGTTTGTCCTATCATAACAGCAAATAGATTCAGACTTTGTATGGACCAGTCTACAGGTTTGTCCTATCATAACAGCAAATAGATTCAGACTTTGTATGGACCAGTCTACAGGTTTGTCCTATCATAACAGCAAATAGATTCAGACTTTGTATGGACCAGTCTACAGGTTTGTCCTATCATAACAGCAAATAGATTCAGACTTTGTATGGACCAGTCTACAGGTTTGTCCTATCATAACAGCAAATAGATTCAGACTTTGTATGGACCAGTCTACAGGTTTGTCCTATCATAACAGCAAATAGATTCAGACTTTGTATGGACCAGTCTACAGGTTTGTCCTATCATAACAGCAAATAGATTCAGACTTTGTATGGACCAGTCTACAGGTTTGTCCTATCATAACAGCAAATAGATTCAGACTTTGTATGGACCAGTCTACAGGTTTGTCCTATCATAACAGCAAATAGATTCAGACTTTGTATGGACCAGTCTACAGGTTTGTCCTATCATAACAGCAAATAGATTCAGACTTTGTATGGACCAGTCTACAGGTTTGTCCTATCATAACAGCAAATAGATTCAGACTTTGTATGGACCAGTCTACAGGTTTGTCCTATCATAACAGCAAATAGATTCAGACTTTGTATGGACCAGTCTACAGGTTTGTCCTATCATAACAGCAAATAGATTCAGACTTTGTATGGACCAGTCTACAGGTTTGTCCTATCATAACAGCAAATAGATTCAGACTTTGTATGGACCAGTCTACAGGTTTGTCCTATCATAACAGCAAATAGATTCAGACTTTGTATGGACCAGTCTACAGGTTTGTCCTATCATAACAGCAAATAGATTCAGACTTTGTATGGACCAGTCTACAGGTTTGTCCTATCATAACAGCAAATAGATTCAGACTTTGTATGGACCAGTCTACAGGTTTGTCCTATCATAACAGCAAATAGATTCAGACTTTGTATGGACCAGTCTACAGGTTTGTCCTATCATAACAGCAAATAGATTCAGACTTTGTATGGACCAGTCTACAGGTTTGTCCTATCATAACAGCAAATAGATTCAGACTTTGTATGGACCAGTCTACAGGTTTGTCCTATCATAACAGCAAATAGATTCAGACTTTGTATGGACCAGTCTACAGGTTTGTCCTATCATAACAGCAAATAGATTCAGACTTTGTATGGACCAGTCTACAGGTTTGTCCTATCATAACAGCAAATAGATTCAGACTTTGTATGGACCAGTCTACAGGTTTGTCCTATCATAACAGCAAATAGATTCAGACTTTGTATGGACCAGTCTACAGGTTTGTCCTATCATAACAGCAAATAGATTCAGACTTTGTATGGACCAGTCTACAGGTTTGTCCTATCATAACAGCAAATAGATTCAGACTTTGTATGGACCAGTCTACAGGTTTGTCCTATCATAACAGCAAATAGATTCAGACTTTGTATGGACCAGTCTACAGGTTTGTCCTATCATAACAGCAAATAGATTCAGACTTTGTATGGACCAGTCTACAGGTTTGTCCTATCATAACAGCAAATAGATTCAGACTTTGTATGGACCAGTCTACAGGTTTGTCCTATCATAACAGCAAATAGATTCAGACTTTGTATGGACCAGTCTACAGGTTTGTCCTATCATAACAGCAAATAGATTCAGACTTTGTATGGACCAGTCTACAGGTTTGTCCTATCATAACAGCAAATAGATTCAGACTTTGTATGGACCAGTCTACAGGTTTGTCCTATCATAACAGCAAATAGATTCAGACTTTGTATGGACCAGTCTACAGGTTTGTCCTATCATAACAGCAAATAGATTCAGACTTTGTATGGACCAGTCTACAGGTTTGTCCTATCATAACAGCAAATAGATTCAGACTTTGTATGGACCAGTCTACAGGTTTGTCCTATCATAACAGCAAATAGATTCAGACTTTGTATGGACCAGTCTACAGGTTTGTCCTATCATAACAGCAAATAGATTCAGACTTTGTATGGACCAGTCTACAGGTTTGTCCTATCATAACAGCAAATAGATTCAGACTTTGTATGGACCAGTCTACAGGTTTGTCCTATCATAACAGCAAATAGATTCAGACTTTGTATGGACCAGTCTACAGGTTTGTCCTATCATAACAGCAAATAGATTCAGACTTTGTATGGACCAGTCTACAGGTTTGTCCTATCATAACAGCAAATAGATTCAGACTTTGTATGGACCAGTCTACAGGTTTGTCCTATCATAACAGCAAATAGATTCAGACTTTGTATGGACCAGTCTACAGGTTTGTCCTATCATAACAGCAAATAGATTCAGACTTTGTATGGACCAGTCTACAGGTTTGTCCTATCATAACAGCAAATAGATTCAGACTTTGTATGGACCAGTCTACAGGTTTGTCCTATCATAACAGCAAATAGATTCAGACTTTGTATGGACCAGTCTACAGGTTTGTCCTATCATAACAGCAAATAGATTCAGACTTTGTATGGACCAGTCTACAGGTTTGTCCTATCATAACAGCAAATAGATTCAGACTTTGTATGGACCAGTCTACAGGTTTGTCCTATCATAACAGCAAATAGATTCAGACTTTGTATGGACCAGTCTACAGGTTTGTCCTATCATAACAGCAAATAGATTCAGACTTTGTATGGACCAGTCTACAGGTTTGTCCTATCATAACAGCAAATAGATTCAGACTTTGTATGGACCAGTCTACAGGTTTGTCCTATCATAACAGCAAATAGATTCAGACTTTGTATGGACCAGTCTACAGGTTTGTCCTATCATAACAGCAAATAGATTCAGACTTTGTATGGACCAGTCTACAGGTTTGTCCTATCATAACAGCAAATAGATTCAGACTTTGTATGGACCAGTCTACAGGTTTGTCCTATCATAACAGCAAATAGATTCAGACTTTGTATGGACCAGTCTACAGGTTTGTCCTATCATAACAGCAAATAGATTCAGACTTTGTATGGACCAGTCTACAGGTTTGTCCTATCATAACAGCAAATAGATTCAGACTTTGTATGGACCAGTCTACAGGTTTGTCCTATCATAACAGCAAATAGGTTCAGACTTTGTATGGACCAGTCTACAGGTTTGTCACATAACAGCAAATAGATTCAGACTTCGTATGGACCAGTCTACAGGTTTGTCCTATCATAACAGCAAATAGATTCAGACTTCGTATGGACCAGTCTACACGTTTGTCCTATCATAACAGCAAATAGGTTCAGACTTCGTATGGACCAGTAAGTACATAGCTACATTTAGTGGGACCACTATCCCAATTCTTGCTGGATCTTTGGCTTGATAGGAAACCTAAAGAGTACATTTGTGGATGTATATACTGACTCTACACATTAAACCTGAGGATCCTTTGATTTGAAAGTAGACCTGTCATAAACAAAGAAACCAAGCCTCATTACCTTAACATTAACAAGATAATAGTTTGAAGAATATCAAACACAGTGAGATTTCTTCATAACGTTCTGCTTGTATGCAATATATCTGTTTGTAAAGCCTTACATTTAAAGAAATGTCTGTCAATCATGCCTAGAAATACCACAAACCAACAGACATCCAGCTTTGAACAACAGAAATGTTACTTTTATATACAATTTAGAATAAGAGAGTATGTTTAACATACAGAAATAAACTACGAATCCTCCTCTAAATTAACATTAATCTGGCCAGGCAAGTGATGGAGTTACAAGCACCTCCTCACCTTGACCTTGCCAACAGAGCTGTGTTGAGCAACCAGACAGTCTGTAGAAACATGACAGGTACTGCAACTTAATGTTTTCTCAATGCATGTGCATTCACTGCAGCAAACCATGCGTCAGGCGAATGTAAGTGAGGGACTGAAGAAATAAAGTCTGAAAATCATTTCAATGAATCCTTTGTGTATTAATGGTGGTACAGTCTATCATAGAGATAGGACATCAGTTAATGTTAGTATATAATGGGGATAGGACACCAGTTTATGTTAGTATATAATGAAGATAGGACATCAGTTTATGTTAGTATATAAGGGAGATAGGACATCAGTTTATGTTAGTATATAATGGAGATAGGACATCAGTTTATGTTAGTCTATAATGGAGATAGGACACCAGTTTATGTTAGTATATAATGGAGATAGGACATCGGTTTATGTTAGTATATAATGGAAATAGGACACCAGTTTATGTTAGTATATAATGGAGATAGGACACCAGTTTATGTTAGTATATAATGGAGATAGGACATCAGTTTATGTTAGTCTATAATGGAGATAGGACATCAGTTTATGCTAGTAAATAATGGAGATAGGACATCAGTTTATGTTAATAAATAATGAAGATAGGACATCAGTTATTATAATCTATAATGGAGATAGGACATCAGTTTATGTTAGTAAATAATGGAGATAGGACATCAGTTTATGTTAGTATATAATGGAGATAGGACATCAGTTTATGTTAGTATATTATGGAGATAGGAAATCAGTTTATGTTAGTCTATAAGGGAGATAGGACATCAGTTTATGTTAGTCTATAATGGAGGTAGGACACCAGTTTATTATAGTCTATAATGGAGATAGGACATCAGTTTATGTTAGTCTAAAATAGAGATAGGACATCAGTTTATGTTAGTCTATAATGGAGATAGGACATCAGTTTATGTTAGTATATAATGAAGATAGGACAACAGGTTAAGTTAGTCTATAATGGAGATAGGACATCAGTTTATGTTAGCATATAATGAAGATAGGACAACAGGTTAAGATAGTCTATAATGGAGATAGGACGTCAGTTTATGTTAGTAAATAATATAGTTTGAAGAATATCAAACACAGTGAGATTTCTTCATAACAGCAAATAGATTCAGACTTCGTATGGACCAGTCTACACGTTTTTCCTATCATAACAGCAAATAGATGCAGACTTTGTATGGACCAGTCTACAGGTTTGTCCTATCATAACAGCAAATAGGTTCAGACTTCGTATGGACCAGTCTACACGTTTTTCCTATCATAACAGCAAATAGATGCAGACTTTGTATGGACCAGTCTACAGGTTTGTCCTATCATAACAGCAAATAGGTTCAGACTTCGTATGGACCAGTCTACACGTTTGTCCTATCATAACAGCAAATAGATGCAGACTTTGTATGGACCAGTCTACAGGTTTGTCCTATCATAACAGCAAATAGGTTCAGACTTCGTATGGACCAGTCTACACGTTTGTCCTATCATAACAGCAAATAGGTTCAGACTTCGTATGGACCAGTCTACACGTTTGTCCTATCATAACATGTCTCCATTATATACTAACATAAACTGATGACCTATCTCCATTATAAACTAACATCAGTTTATGTTAGTTTATAATGGAGATAGGACATCAGTTTATGTTAGTATATAATGGAGATAGGACATCATTTTATGTTAGTATATAATGGAGACAGGACATCAGTTTATGTTAGTTTATAATGGAGATAGGACATCAGTTTATGTTAGTATATAATGGAGATAGGACACCAGTTTATGTTAGTATATAATGGAGATAGGACATCAGTTTATGTTAGTCTATAATGGAGATAGGACATCAGTTTATGTTAATATATAATGGAGATAGGACACCAGTTTATGTTAATATATAATGGAGATAGGACACCAGTTTATGTTAGTCTATAAGGGAGATAGGACATCAGTTTATGTTAGTCTATAATGGAGATAGGACATCAGTTTATGTTAAAATATAATGGAGATAGGACACCAGTTTATGTTAGAATATAATGGAGATAGGACATCAGTTTATGTTAGTCTATAATGGAGATAGGACATCAGTTTATGTTAGTATATAATGGAGATAGGACACCAGTTATTATAGTCTATAATGGAGATAGGACATCAGTTTATGATAGTCTATAATGGAGATAGGACATCAGTTTATGTTAGTATATAATGGAGATAGGACATCAGTTTATGTTAGTCTATAATGGAGATAGGACACCAGTTTATGTTAGTCTATAATGGAGATATAGAATATCTAATGTATACAAAGATGATTTGAGTAGAATATTTACCGTACACAAAGTGGATTTGAGTATAATTTCTACTGTACACAAAGTGGATTTGAGTAGAATATCTACCGTACACAAAGTGGATTTGAGTAGAATATCTACCGTACACAAAGTGGATTTGAGTAGAATATCTACCGTACACAAAGCAGATTTGAGTAGAATATTTACCGTACACAAAGTAGATTTGAGTAGAATATCTACTGTACACAAAGTGGATTTGAGTAGAAAATCTACCGTACACAAAGATGATTTGAGTTGAATATCTACCGTACACAAAGTGGATTTGAGTAGAATATCTACTGTATAGAAAGTGGATATGAATAGAATATCTACTGTACACAAAGTAGATTTGAGTAGAATATCTACTGTATACAAAGATGATTTGAATCGAATATTTACCGTACACAAAGTGGATTTGAGTATAATTACTACTGTACACAAAGTGGATTTGAGTAGAATATCTACCGTACACAAAGTGGATTTGAGTAGAATATCTACTGTATAGAAAGTGGATATGAGTAGAATATCTACTGTATACAAAGATGATTTGAGTAGAATATTTACTGTACACAAAGTGGATTTGAGTATAATTACTACTATACACAAAGTGGATTTGAGTAGAATATCTACCGTACACAAAGTGGATTTGAGTAGAATATCTACTGTACACAAAGTGGATTTGAGTAGAATATCTACCGTACACAAAGTGGATTTGAGTAGAATATCTACCGTATACAAAGTAGATTTGAGTAGAATATCTACTGTACACAAAGTGGATTTGAGTAGAATATCTACCATACACAGATATGATTTGAGTAGAATATCTACTGTACACAGAGATGATTTGAGTAGAATATCTACTGTATACAAAGTAGATTTGAGTAGAATATCTACCATACACAGAGATGATTTGAGTAGAATATCTACTGTACACAAAGTAGATGGTACACTAAGTAGATTTGAGAAAGACCCTCTGAGGACATCAGAGCCTGATCTGATCACATCTACAAATCATTTGGTTTCCTGTATTTGTAATGTAAATAGAGCCAGCTATCTACCTTAGCCAAGCTATACTTAGTACCTATTTGTTCACAGTGTATAGACTTAACAGGTAAAAATAGTTTGCACAAAGACATATCAATCACAACAAGGTCAAACATGTCATCAAACTGACACCAGGACATATAGACATCATCAAACTGACATCAGGACATATAGACATCATCAAACTGACACCAGGACATAGAGACATCATCAAACTGACATCAGGACATATATATCATCAAACTGACATCAGGACATATACACATCATCAAACTGACATCAGGACATAGATATCATCAAACTGACATCAGGACATAGACATCATCAAACTGAAATCAGGACACATGGACATCATCAAACTGACATCAGGACATAGATATCATCAAACTGACATCAGGACATAGACATCATCAAACTGACATCAGGACACAAAGACATCATCAAACTGACACCAGGACATAGACATCATCAAACTGAAATCAGGACACATGGACATCATCAAACTGACATCAGGACATATAGACATCATCAAACTGACACCAGGACATAGAGACATCATCAAACTGGCATCAGGACATATATATCATCAAACTGACATCAGGACATAGAGACATCATCAAACTGAAATCAGGACACATGGACATCATCAAACTGGCATCAGGACA